>NC_056739.1:717949560-717952060 GCF_019279795.1 Protopterus annectens
TGGTATTTCAGCTGTATGTTTTTATGCATATCCTATTAGATATTAATATGGTGTTATTATATTATCTGTAGAGTACTATGTTTTCTGCCCATGTCATTGAGGATTGCTGTCATGTAGTAATGGCATACATGTCAGTTTCAGACTTCTATCCTTCAGGACATTCATCCAAATGCACAACATGTTTGCTGTCCACTTCCTGTCTGTCCTCTGTGCAGATGTGCAAATGTCAGGTATTGCTAAGGCCATGCAACTATGTAGGTGCCCACAGAGTTCTGTGCTGTGGATCTGGGCACTGCTGCTAGCGCCAACAAATGGGACATCCTTCATGTTGGCCTTGGCCCTATTACTTGCCTGTGTGAAGGATATTACAGAGGGGGTGGGCTACAGATTCACATACACTAGGTGGGAATACTTCACAGGACAGGACATCCGTAGACAGCACAAAAACATGGGGACATATCTCAAGAATTGTGAACATATTCTATTTCATCATCAGTGCTGTTATACATATGGTGGGTTAATAGGTTGATAGGGTTTGTGTGGACATGCATTTAGTGCGTGACTTCACATCTAACAATGATATGTCTCTGACATACCTCTCCATTGGCATGCTGTCCACAGACTGGCCACATGTTTGCCTGTTATGTTTTGTCTGTTCACCAGACAGTTGTTGCCCTTGGAAAATCAGTCAAGGACTCTGGGGAATGCAGTCTGTAAATACTAAACTCCATTGGTATTACTGCCTTCATATTCCTCATAATGGATATGTTACAAAAGACCCAGTAACATCAGCAACTGTCAAAATTTCTGACACCAATATTTCCAATCTATGCCTGTGTTTGTGCCTCTGTCCCCAAATAATGTTAGGCCTTGTCCAAATGTCATGCACTATGAGACTCAGACATATGTAGTAGCATTATTTCTTGCCTTCATTCCTCCTACCATCCCAGTGATGTAGTAGACCTACAGACATGTTACAGGGAAGAGGCCATAAATATCAGTCCTGAGCCTGTATATTCTGAGGTGAACTGTACATTTGAGAGGTCTGTGCATGTCTGGCCATTGTTGACAGACTGTTGGGACTGTGTACACATGTCATGTGTACATGTTATTTCAGCTGTGTATGGAGGGGGGTAGATGTAAGTGTTATGGCTCCTTTTTTATCTGACTGTGCATGCTACTCTAGTGTCTACTGGTCTATTGGCTGTATGCCTTTGTGGCAGCAGACTGAGATGTGTCCTGCACCATGATCAGGAGTCAACCTACACTAAGAATTGGACCACTATATGTAGGGGTAGTGTGTGACTGGAAAACTATTATGCATTTCTTCACACAGTTCATATACTCTACTCTTCATCTGACTGACCGGTATGTGACTGTGGTGGAATTGGTTGTGCATATGCACTTTCACACTGGTGCCTGATTTTTGGTGCCGTAACATCCCTTGTAGTGCCTGACATCCCAAAGGGGGATGACAACACATTCATTGACATTGAGCTTAAGGCCTTGGCTTTGACACCAGTCACTGGTCTTAGTGAGGACTTTCTGCAGGATATCAACATCACTTAGGTAGTTAATAGCTTCCAACATGCAATTGTCTGCAGACATTGCCAGCCAGAGTCCCTTCATGTTGGCATGAACTTCAGAGAAGTTGATACCAAACAGGAGAGGACCCAGGATAGAACCCTGTGGAACCCCACACATGATTGGTCGGCAGTCTGACTTGGGCTCAGCTACAGTCACACTGTGGGTTCTATCTATGAGACAGTTTGCAACCTGCCTACTGTTATAGGGGTTGATGTGTAGCATAGTGAGTTTATCCATGAACCCTGGGTGAGGAATGTTATCAAAAGGCTTGGCCAGATTGAGGTAGGCTGTATGAACCACCTTACCTTCATCCACAGCTCTGGTGACTGACTCAAAGAAGTCGACCAGGTTGATTGAACAGGCATGATCTACCCTTCATAGAAGCAAACTGTGGGGGATTTTGAGTCTGGAGATTCCCATATCCCTGTTTCTTAGGTCCATGATAATGCAGTCCATAGCTTTGCATGACAGCCTTGCCGGCCTAATGAAGGGATACTTCCCATGGTCGGCAACCACTCCTCCTGTGTGGAGAGGGATAACTGTAGCAGTGCACCGGTCAGTAGGGACAAACCCTGAGGTGAGGCTCTGATTGAACAGGGCACACAGGTGAGGTGGCAGTTCACTCTGTAGTTCATGCAGAAGACAGCCAGGGATATTGCCAGGTCCAATAGAAGCTGTATTCTTGTCCTTGGACAGTGGTGTGTTAACCAAAGCAGTAGTACTACTGGATGCCTGGCAGTGTACTGATATTTTGATTGGCCCTTTGGGGGTGGGAAGAGGGGTAAAGTTGCAACAGACTCTGTGTGCCAGTATATTAGCAATATCTGTTGCCTCAGTATAGGAGTTAACATTGTGCAGTAGCTCAAGAGCACATGTTGGTATTGCCGTGGATATTCTTTACATAACTCTAGGA
>NC_056739.1:717954560-717987060 GCF_019279795.1 Protopterus annectens
ATTGATAAATCTTTCTACATTTCCATATGGCATTTTCCCAACCCTACACTACCATACATGAGGCATTTGACTTACAAATATCATTCCAATTCATAAAATTCATAAAAATTAATTTACCACTGCTTCCACACATAAAATAAATTAGCCAGAGCTGGGGTTCAAACCATGAATGGCTCATATACTAACCCGATGCTTTAAGCACTATTCTATAACAGCAATAAGGATTTCTTCTTCCAAATTCTATTTGACTCTCAAACAGTACTTAAGCTAGGCTGAGCAAAGTGCCATGGCATGCAAACCCGCTGTGCTCTGCTTAAATTTTGTTTTTATTGTAAAAAAAAAATTAAAATTAAATATTAAATTATTACATATATTTATTAGCAGGTTGAAGGCATGTGGGGAAGGGATCTGGCCATTCTGAGGACAGTCTTGTACTGTACAGGCTACCTCTTGGGGATTGTGTCTGTTTTTTTTTTTTTCTTATTTCAGTGTCCACAGACATTAACATGCTAGTTTTACATTTCAGTGTTCAGGACACTGAAATAATGCATAATATTAGAACCAGGCTCTAATATTATGCTACTTACTTGTTTGAAAGTGCTGTATGGCACTTTCTGAGTACAGGGGGTGTGTTTAAATGTCTGTGCAGGACTTATACACACCCCCTGCACTCATACACGGATCGTGAAGGTGTAGGAATACAGCAGCACACTCTCATTAATATGTAGGGCACGCTGCTGCTGTATTCCTACACAGAACAGTCTGTGCAAGAATAGACTATTCTTGCACGGACTGTTCATGAATCCTGAGGGCTATCTAACCAGTTGCATTCACTCCTATTTATCTGATGCATTCAGCAGTTTTAAGCATACTTATTAATTCATTTGTAAATAAGTGGACAATAAAGTGGTTATCTTCAAACAAGTGTAAGGTTTAATTTCTAGGCCATTAGGTCTGTGATTATCCCTAAGACAATAATGTAAAGACAGTAAAAGAGCAATTAGAATATTCTGTTAAAAAGACAGCCTATAGCAGGAATAAAAACAAGTCCTGCTAAACTGCATATCAAAGTTCGGTATGTAAAAATGATAAAATCCATAGAGCTGAATGACCACATTGAAGAAAGAAGGAGAAAAGAGAAGAACCACCACCCTGTGGTTTGTGACCTGTGAGTTTTGTTTTCTGTACATCTGTCTCTGCCTGGAAATTTGGCCTATGGCTCAATAACTGTTGTTGCTAAGAGTACATAGAAAAAATTCCAAATATGGGCAGATTATTTTCTGTAATCTGTTCCAGCGGATTATTTTCTGTTTCCCTATGCAGTTTTGTATTTCTCTGTTTTAACTCAGCTATACTGCTTAATTAATTATTTCTTAAGTAAGTTATTATGATTAATTTACTTTTTAAAAGTTTGTGTCTCTTTGCCTGTTTACTTATTTCTCTCTCTCTGTCTCTCTCTCTCTCTCACATACAAGTCGCAGCGCATTCCTACTGTGACCTCATGGACAGCCATAGCTACCTATGGAGTTTACGAAACAAAGAGGGCATGAAAGTAGATTGTCTACCTACTGCATGTCTTTAGAATATTGAAAGAAGCCAGTCCATCAAGAGAAAGCCTGTAAGAATGGGGAGAGGACATATAGACTCCACACAAAAGGCACCACAGCTAAGAATGAACTGGAGAACCACTTGCATTGAGGCAATGATTCTACCTATTGCACCAATTTACTTATTTGCTTACTTACTATGTAATAACTGATAAGGGCATTTACTGTCAAATGTTCAAGCTGCTGGTGTTTAACTCTAACTATATAGATGGATCTGCTACACTGTCATTTGTGTTTACAATTAGTTGGCTTGTTAAGAAAAATAAAACAGTAACTGTGGAATGTCTAGCCTGATAATCATAGATAAAGGCAGCTTTAGTACCTTGGGCAGGGACAGAAGGCTATAATGTTGGGGATTATTATCATCCTTCCCTGGAAATGAATCTGTTCTATGCCTGAACATAAAAGCTCTTCAAAATATGGTCACTGTGGATAAGTGCATACCAGAAGGCAGTGAAACCCAGAGATATCATGAGAAAGAGGTTTAAGAGCTTGGCCAAAAGTACTCCTGGATGGGGTATTCAGTGTAAAGCCTAATCTTGGGTGTGGAGAGTATAGGCCTGTAACCAGGAAAAGTGTGCATGTTTTTTGCATGTTCCTGTGGCCAACATGCACTTATTGAGGTGTCTAGTGATTCGAAGTTGTGTGCCTTTTCATACTTCAATCTGTTTAGTACCAGAGGTCCAGCTCAAGATGCCAAACTCCTGGTTGGCATCAGATTTAAGATTTTAGATTTTTAACATCATAGCCACTGCCTACCATCCTTGTTTTCACAAGGCTTTTTATGTTCACATTGTAGTAACTTCTGAGTTCATGTGGCCAGAATATATGAACAGTTGCAACTCGAGGCTCATTACCTTTATATTCTACTGCTTCAGGGGTATCTTAACACAAAAGCGTACACTTTGCAGCAGTTTCTACTTAAAGTTTTGTATTTTGCTTAATAATTCCTAGATTTTTTAAATAGTATAACTTTTATTCCACTCTGTGTTTTCGTACTCCAGAAGCATTTTCAGATTCATATTTTTAGTTGAATATTATCTACTAGTATTTCATTTCTATGTTTCTATTCAGCAATTTGCATATTTCTTGGTACAAATCTGTTTTTGATCAGTCAAATGTGACTAACAGATATTGCAAGCCATTAAAAAAGACATGAGAAACTTGGCTTCCTCTACAGAACCAAATATTAACTGTCAGCTGATGTAAGACAAACACTAGCGTCATCCTACCTTTTTCCATCACTACTGTATGCATCACCTATTCTTACTAACCTAAATCCTTCACTTAGAACTAAACTCTTCATTGATTACAATAGCAGACACATTTTCTGCCAGTCTAGCATATAGGAGTCATCATTGCAGACCACTAAAACAACTAAAATGGCAGCTAATTACCACACAAAATTGTATACATAAATCATTAAAATGTCTGTGAAGACTGGTAGAAAAGGGTGAAGGCTGCCAGCCTAGCCAGATAGAATTGTGCAGATAATTCTATCATTTGTAAATATGAATGTAAACTACAGGCTTGTTGTCTTAAATGTAAAGAAATACTGTTACATGTGGAACTGGAAATAAATGTGACAACAGTGCACTCTACTGACCAAAGTAAAGCATGTGGTGACCCTTTGAAGTGGACAGTGGTGCCGAAAAGTCTAGATGAAGAAATTATTTCTATTGTTTTAACCAAGAGTTAAATTGCTAGATTTAAACATGCAAATGTATTTTTATTGCTTTGTTCCTGACCAGCTGCAAGATAATAAAAGGGAAATGTTAAGAATGTAAATGCAGTTAATCTGTCAACATGGGAACACCAGGAAAGTGTAAAAGATGATGTAATGTTTATCAGAACTGCAATAGCAATTTAAACAGTGAGAACCAGAGATTATTAAGCATTTTTGTCTTGATCATCCAACACATCAGCACTCTGCCTATTGTCTTATGTAAGTTATCTTAGACTTGTGTTTTTTTAGATTAGCTGGGAACTATAAAGATTAGACTAAGTGTTTTTATGTGATGCCAGAACTACTACTGATTTATTTTAAGTATTCCTGTGTGATCTCTGAACTCTTTCGACTAGCACTGTGTAGTAGAAAGTATTGTCTTGTGGTTTTAATTATTTATTATTAAATATTTAAAAACCTTTTAACTGTGGCTGGTTTGTGTAGAGATAAGTTAAGCTCTAGAGTACATTGCATATTTATAGAGTTTACTGTCCAAGTCATGCTAAATAAGCCTTGACTGATTAGTCATACTACCAATTGGATAATAATATTGCACAGTAATAATTGGACACCCTTTTAAGGGCCTTTGTGTAGCTGATATTATTAGCTGGGTGGTGGCAGCTGGTACTACTGTATAGTCTGGGTAAAAGGGGCACAGCTGGAGAACCTATGCCAGCCTTCCCCAGAAGTGTCTGTGTGGTTGTATAACTTCTTATCTCAAAGTGTGTGTGTGTTGGTTACTTGAGCAGGGACACGAAGCACTGGTTGGACAGAGAGGGTACTAGAGATTTTAGCTTGCCCAGCTGGCTGAGATCTGGACCCTATAGCTGTGCCAGTGGGGACTCTTATTGGGGACCTGCAGAGCAAAGTGACCAGCCCTGGACTGACTGTGATTTTTGTGTGCTCTTAAGGGAAATTACACTTTACTGTGTGTATTTGTTATCCTTTCCTCATATATGAGACACCCTCTCTGGTGTTAGTGGTGAAGATTGAGGCTCCTTGATTGCTGGGCCAGGGCACGGGCATCACATATTAATTGTTTGGCAGCGGTGGGATATCCACATCACATATTAATTAGATGGCAAATACTAATTGGTGTGTTGTGGTGTGGGTAGAGTGAATCCTGTAGCTTGTGTACAGTGAGCTTTGAAGGTGTTTCAGTAATCTAAAACAGCCATGCAGTGAACACTCAGAGTTCAGATCACAATTCTTTTATCTCTTTTGTTAGCTAAGTTAGTCATGGTGAGCAAGCAGCATGTCAGCAGAGGAGTATGGAAATCTGACAAGGAGCCAGCTGGTGGAGATGTCCCAAGCTAGGGGACTGGTGCATGGAAACCTGACTAAGGCAAACCTGATTGCAGCCTTGGTTACAGCTGCATCAGATAACAGCAACCAGGAGGACAATCAGACTGGCAGTGGAGATATAATTCCCTTGGAGAATAGACAGCTCAACCTTTCTGCAGTGGACTTAAAAATCCAGTTGGAGCTAAAGAGACTTGAGTTGGTGACCAGGCATTTGGAAATAGAAGCAGCTGAGAGACTGAGGAGTCTACAGGCTGAGGAGAACAAAAAACTGCTATGTCTGGAGGCTGAGGAAAAAGAAAAGCAGAAGCAGCATGAGAAGAAGATGCTGACTCTTTGCCAGAGTCATGGAGGTAATGGGGAAGGGAGTAACTGGACCCCAGAAACACAAAAGGTCAGAAAATTTCTTCCACAGTTTAAAGAGGGGTGAAAATTTTGATAGTTTCATTCATATGTTTGAGAGGGTATGTAAACAGTATGAAGTTGATGAATGGCTCTGGGTACTGTTCCTGACCCCCTTACTCCATGGTAAAGCTGTAACTGTTTTGTCCAAAATGTCTGACGTTGCATGTTTTGATGATACTGCTGTAAAGAAATGTCTTTTAGAACTGTTTAAGCTAACACCTGAAACATATTGGAAAAAGTTTTGTGAGCATAGACGCAAGGCAGATGAAAGTGTGTGTGAATATATTGCTGAATTGAGCACTTATTTCCATAGGTGGGTGAGTGGATGTCAGATCATCACTTTTGAAGAGCTGGCGGACCTTTTGGTGAGGGAACAAGCCCTTAGCACTTTGTCTGAGGACATGAGGATCTGGTTAGCTGATAGACAATGTGCTACTTGAGATAAGTTGGGGAAGAAGGGAGACCTATACCTGGCAAGCAGGGCATCCCTGCACAGGAAGGGGTCCCCCAGTACTGCTCATGGGTCTAAAGGAACCCATGGAGGGCAGCATAGACTGCCCCAACAGAATCTGCCAGCAGCAGGGGAAGCCACTAGTCCAGGTACATGTCCAGGAGCTAGGGTCAAATGTTTTGAATGCAACCAGTGGGGGCATGTGGCATACAGGTGCCCACAGAGGCAAGGTGGGGAACAAAATATGAGGGAGCCAGTAAGTGGGAAAGACAAAATGTCAATAGTAGGTTGTCTTGGGACAACAAGGGTGCCAAACTACCACTAGATGCTATATCCTATTGTGGTGAATGGCAAAGAGTCCATTGCCAAGAGAGACACAGCCTCTGATATAACCATTGTAAAGCCTGCAATGGTTACAGAGGAGCCCTACTTGCCTGGGCAGTCCACTCCAGTCAGGGCTTTAGGAGGGATCCCACTCCAAATACCTTTGGCTAGGGTTCACCTTGACTGGGAGGGTGGAAAAGGAAGCCAGCAAGTAGGTGTGTTTGAGGATATATCTGAAGATGCCCTGATAGGGAATGATTTTGATAGTGCAGTACCCTGTGCTTGTGCAGTTGCACGCAGTCAGGCTTGGAGACAAGCAGACAAGTCTGATAGCCTGAGGGAGACCCAAACAGACTGCATACTTGCAGCCAGGAGTGTTGAGGTGATTACTTCAGGGAGGGAGCTACTCTGTAGCAGTGAAACTGAAGGTGAGCCACAGCTGCTTGTGGGTACTGATGGTCCCTTGGACAGAGTGACTGCAAAGGTAGAGGTGAGTAGTAGTACCCAGGCTGTCAGTGAGGCACCACTGTCAGAGGATGTCAGACTTCCTGTGGAAGGGGAGCTGGGAAGAGTTACAAGAGAGAGTTGAGACAGGCTCAGCTCTCAGACCCTACATTGCAAGGCCTGAGGAAGGTAGCTAGGGAGGCACCTGATTCTCAAGGAAAGGGGAAATCTGTATACTGGGACAAAGGGGTACTATACAGAGAGTGGACCCCTGAGGGAGGGCTAAAATCTAAGAGAGTAGAGCAGTTGGTAGTTCCTAGAGCCTACCGTCTGACGCTTCTAGCCATAGCCCACAATATTCCCTTTGCAGGTCATATGGGCATAAAACATACAAAGAGGCATATTATGCAAAACTTCTATTGGCCTGGAATTTCCAGAGATGTAACAGGGTACTGCAGGACCTGTGAGCAGTGCCAAAATGTAGGCAAGGCAGGAGACAAGGTGAGAGCTCCTTTGATGCCTTTGCCTGTGATTGAGGAGCCATTTCAGAGGGTAGCTATGGATATCGTGAGTCCTCTGAGTACCCCAAGTTCCACAGGGAACAAGTATATCCTAGTGGTAGTGGATTATGCTACACAATACCCTGAGGCAGTGGCTTTGTCCTCCATTCAGGCAGAGAAGGTAGCAGATGCTTTGTTAGAGATTTTCAGCAGGGTAGGTTTCCCAAAAGAAATACTGACTGATAGAGGTGCCAATTTCATGTCAGACCTGTTGGCTTGTCTGTTAAAGTCCTGTGGGGTGAAGCACATGAAAACCACCCCCTACCATCCCCAGACTAATGGTTTTGTTGAGATTAAAATCTACAATCAAGTCCATGCTATGGGCATTTGCAGATCAGTTTAAGAGGGAGTGGAACAAATATTTGCCCCATCTGTTGTTTGCTTACAGAGAAGTTCCCCAGGAATCCACAGGTTTTTCACCCTTTGAGTTGCTGTATAGGCATAGGGTGAGGGGACCTCTAAATTTAATTTGAGATGAGTGGGAAGGTGAGTGCAAGTCTCACAAGGAGTCTGTTGTGGCATATATCCTAAACCTCAGGACAAGGCTCAGGGAACTCATGGGCTTGGCCCAGGAGAACCTAGCAGAAGCCCAAAAACAGAAAAGGGTGTGGTATGACAAGAATGCTTTAGCTAGAGAGTATGCTGTGGGGCAGCAGGTAATGGTTCTCATTCCTGCCAGGCACAATAAGCTGCAAGCAGCTTGGGAGGGACCCTACAAGGTGGTAAGAAAGATACATTATGTTAACTATATGGTGGAACTGCTAGGCAGACAGGGGCACAAATTGTACCATGTTAACATGAGGAAACCTTACCATGATAGGGAGGCCCTTGTGCTGAGCATTTGCAGTAGATTGCAGGAGGAGACTGGGGAGATCTGGAGACTGATCTTCTCAGTGAGGTTTGGGCTGACACCTCAGTGGAAGGGGTAGCAATGTCCCAGCAGTTATCTCCTACCCAGGTTCGAAAAATCTGAGCAGTGTTGCAGGAATTTGGGGACATGTTCACTAGGAAACCAGGGTGCACCCACCTGTTGCAGCACCAGTTGGATACAGGACCCCAAAGGCCTATTAGGCAGGCCCCTTATAGGGTGCCTGAGTGAGTCAGACAGGCCCTGAGGGAGGATGTACAGGAGATGTTGGAACTAGGGATGATTCAAGAGTCCAGCAGTCCCTGGGCCTCCCCAGTAGTGCTGGTGCCAGAGAAGGATGGTAGCACCAGGCTCTGTGTGGACTACAATAAATTAAATAGTCACACAGAGTCAGATGCTTACCCCATGCCTAGGACAGATGAGGCTCTAGAGCAGCTGGGGGGGGGGGCTAAGTAACTTACAACCATTGATCTTACCAAGGGTTACTGGCAGGTGCCCTTGACTCCCAGTACTAGAGAGAAGTAATCCTTTGTGACTCCTGTTGGCTTGTATGAGTTCACAAAGATGCCCTTTGGGATGAAAAATGCCCCAGCAACTTTCTAGAGGCTGGTAGATCATATCCTAGCAGGAGCAGGGGGTTGCCTTGCTTACCTAGATGATATTGCCATCTACAGCCATTCCTGGCCAGAGCACCTTCAGCATGTCAGGGAGGTGCTGGCAGACTACAGAGGGCAGGGTACCATCAAGCTGAGCAAATGTCAGGTGGGTATGGTGGAGGTCTCCTACCTAGGACATAGAGTGGGGAGTGGTAAGATAAGGCCAGAACCTGCCAAAGTGGAAGCCATTCAGGCCTGGCCTGTGCCTGTTACTAAAAAGCAGGTGAGGGCATTTTTAAGGACAGCAGGGTACTACAGAAAGTTTGTCCCCAGTTATAGTACCATAGCTGCTCCTCCTCACACACCTGACAAGGAAGAACAGGCCAGATAATGTAGTGTGGACCCCAGCATTTAAGCAGACATTCCAGAAGCTTAAATAAGCTTTGGGAGGACCCCGTGTGTTAGCCAGTCCAGATTACAGCAAAGAATTTGTTGTGCAGATGGATGCTTTGAACCATGGGGTGGGGGCTGTACTTAGCCAGATTTCTTCAGAGGGGGAAGAGCACCCAGTGGTTTATCTCAGTTGTAGGCTCCAACCCAGGGAGGAATGCTATGCAGCTGTAGAAAAGGAATGTCTAGCCATAGTGTGGACATTGCAGAAACTTCAGCCTTATCTGTATGGAAGGCAATTCACTATTATGACAGATCACAACCCCTAATATGGTTCAACAGAGGCAGTCAGCAAAATGCCAAGTTGCTAAGATGGAGCCTAGGATTGCAAGCATATGATATGTCAGTGCAGCACCGCAGTAGGAGTAGCAATGCCAATGCAGATAGGCTCTCAAGACAGGGAATTGGGTATGTACACTCAGATAGACCTAACCCTCTCAATCGGTGTTTCTCAAGGGTCACTTAAAAATTAGCTTGAGTTCTCCAGGTGGGGGGGGGGGGGGGGGGAAATGTGAAGACTGGTAGATAAGGGTGAAGTCTGCCAGCCTAGCCAGATAGAATTGTATAAGTAATTCTATCATTTGTAAATATGAATGTAAACTACAGGCTTGTTGTCTTAAATGTAAAGAAATACTGTTACATGTGGAACTGGAAATAAATGTGACAACAGTGCACTCTACTGACCAAAGTAAAGCATGTGGTGACCCTTTGAAGTGGACAGTGGTGCTGAAAAGTCTAGATGAGGAAATTCTTTCTATTGTTTTAACCAAGAGTCAAATTGCTAGATTTAAACATGCAAAGGTATTTTTATTGCTCTGTTCCTGACCAGCTATGAGATAACAAAAGGGAGATGTTAAGAATGTAAATGCAGTTAATCTGTCAGCCTGGGAACACCAGGAAAGTGTAAAAGATGATGTAATGTTTATCAGATCTGCAACAGCAATTTAAACAGTGAGAACCAGAGATTATTAAGCAGTTTTGTCTTGATTATCCAACTCATCAGCACTCTTCATGTTGTCTTATGTAAGTTATCTAAAACTTGTGTTTTCTTTTAGATTAGCTAGGAACTATGAAGATTAGACTAAATGTTTTTCTGTGATGTCAGAACTGTACTACTGATTTATTTTAAGTATGTCTGTGTGATCTCTGCATTCTTTTGACTACCACTGTGTAGTAGAAAGTATTGTCTTATGGTTTTAATTATTTATTATTAAAGATTTTAAAACCTTTTAACTGTGGCTGGTTTGTGTAGAGATAAGTTAAGCTCTAGAGTACATTGCATATTTATAGAGTTTACTGTCCAAGTCACTCTAAATAAGAATTGACTGATTAGTCATACGACCAATTGGATAATAATATTGCACAGTAATAATTGGACACCCTTTTAAGGGCCTTTGGGTAGCTGATAATATTAGCTGGGTGGTGGCAGCTGGTACTACTGTATAGTTTGGGTAAAAGGGGCACAGCTAGAGAACCTGTGCCAGCCTTCCCCAGAAGTGTCTGTGTGGTTGTATAACCTCTTATCTCAAAGTGTGTGTGTGTCAGCTACTTGGTCAAGGACACAAAGCACTGGTTGGACAGAGAGGGTGCTGGAGATTTTAGCTTGTCCAGCTGGCTGAGATCTGGACCCTATAGCTGTGCCAGTGGGGAGTCTTATTGGGGACGTGGAGAGCAAGGGAGTGACCAGCCCAGGACTGACTGTGATCTCTGTGTGCTCTTAAGGGAAATTGTACTCTACTGTGTGTATTTGTTATCCTTTCCTCATATATGAGATGCCTTCTCTGGTGTTAGTAGTGAGGATTGAGGCTCCTTGGTTGCTGGGCCAGGGCACAGGTGTCCAGCACTAAAAGATACTCTGTAGCACTACTCTTCAGGCAGATACTTGTATTCAACCAATAAGCTCTTAGTAATTGCAATAAAGTCTAACAACTCAGCAGGTGACTCATTATACTCTCATTACATATCTAAACTCTGGCATCCCAAAATAGCTAAAAATGGACAATAAAACTTTCAGCCTTTAAGTATTTGCTAAAAATAACATCCATACCATATATGTTCATGCACACGATCCTAACCTGGGTAGTACCATTTTCCTTTGTCAGGTCATACCTCCAGTCCCTTTATAAACTGTACCCCCTTCTACACCACAGACCTTTCTCTCACTCCTCCAAAATTTGCTTCATACCTTAATCCCCACTTTACATTTCAGTTTATTTTCTGATATTACCATTATAGACATCTTCAAATACTCTACACCACTTTCTTATAACTAAGTTTTATGTCAATAATTACCCCAGTATTCTTATCACCAATATATTTGACTCATTAGCTATACAATGCCTCTCTTCCTATTCTAGCTTTAACTACTGTATATCGACTAATGTTTTGCACTCCTTATCTCAATTTTATTTATTCTTCTACCACCTATACTGTAACCCTTTTTACCCATGTCTTATAAGTCATGTCTAATGACTACTTGTCATATATACTGGACATGAACAGCTTAGATTTGGAATTTAATATCAAGTATAATGTTACTACAGAAGAAATATCGGTCTTATCTTTGGACAGTATCACTACAGAACATTAACCTGAGGGGTGTGGCCAAGATGCCAGTCTGATGACAGTAGAAATCTATAGATTATATTTTAATATCCTGACAGGAAATATACTTTAATTTTTAGAAAAAAAACTAACTAAAAGTATACTAAAAGTTAGATTAACATAGACTCTTTATTATTTTCTAGAAATTAATACATAGTCAAGAAATGTTTTTATTTATTCTTATCAAGAAGTTTTCTACTGGAGATCTCAAGATGAGCAACTCGAAAAACCCACACCTGGAGAGTACAGTGAAGAAAGAACTACATCTTATACTAACAAACATCCAAAAACTGTCACTAAAAATTAACAAATTCAAAAACAAAATGGAGATTATCAAATAGAATGCAGTAAACAACTGGAACTTCTAAATGGGATAGTAAAAAATCTGAACAGATTCTTGCCTTAGAGAAAACAGTAACTGACTTGGATACTAGAGTGAAACACTTTTATCAGAACTCACAATGAATTTCTTCTGAAACAAACACCAGGCTGACTGAGAAACTGGAAGACCTTGAAAGTAGATCAAGGAGGAATAACATAAGAATATATGGAATTCCTGAGAAGGAAGAGGGTGCTAACATGATTCAGCTCCTCAATAAGTGTTTTTTGTCAGCACTAAACATGCCTGAATCCCTCTCTTATGGAATTGAGAGGGCTCATTGGTCCCTGTCAAATCCAGCTTCATCTCTGACTTCATCTAACTATAACAGTTAGATTCTTTCCTCACAAGACAAGGACTTAGTGCTGAAATCAGCTTGGACTAATTCCCATATCAAGATGGGTGAAAAAGTTATTTTTTTTTAACAATGACTACACCTCTACAGTCATATCCAGAAGAAATTAGTGTGTTCATCTAATTAAGTCCTTGAAAAACGCCAATATTAAAGCTCAAATTCTTTTTCCTGCAAGAATAAAAATCACCTTACCAGAAGGAGTGAAGATCTTTGATTGCCTACAAGAAGCAGTAGAATTTATCCAAAAGAAGAAAATACTGTTGGACACAGAAGAACTGGAATGGTCATCCCAGAGTTTGAAGAGACAGGCAACAAAAAATGGATGGTCTGCGAAGGAAGGAGCAAACAAAACTAAGAAACTAAAGGGCAAATTAATACATTCCTTCTGATTTTAAATGCTTTGTTTTATGAGTCATAATATATTTGATTTTGGAAAAGTCTCTATGCTGTAAGGTAATGTGAATCATTTTTATTATTGACTTTCTCTTTTCATTTCTATATCTACTTCTTCTAATTATATATAGTACTAAGTATTTAAATAACATTCTCTCTCTCTCTTATTTCTTCCTATTCTTTTTTGTTACCAATGTTCCTTTTCTCTCTTTTCCCCATTATAAGTACTTTATACACTTTTCCCTTTTAAATAACTACAAATGATATATGTCTTCTAATTCTTCAGTAATAGTATAATTTGACTTAATACCAAAGTGCACTTTTTGTAGTGGGTCAGTGGTGGGGTAGCAAGGTGTTTCTGATTATTGTTTTTAACTAGATGTTTTAGACTCTTTGTTTAGATACATTTAAATATTAACACAGTACATTAATGGTATTTTATAGATATCTAAATATAAGTTTATATATATATATATATATATATATATATATGGTTAGGGGTCTCTTGAACTATAATTGTGTGCTGCATATAATATGTTCTGTGCTTTGTGTTCCTTAAAAGAGTATTTAGAAAATGTTTTTAAAAAGAGCACTTTAACATTTTTATTTGTGACGTCTTTTTTGATTAAACATTCATAAGACGTAGTGCTGATAGGTCAGTACCCTTTGGTGCCTACTGTATGAAATTTTAAAAGTGAGTACACCTGTGTTGTGTATTTTATTCTGATGAAGTTGCTCAAGTAGAGCAATGAAAACGTTGCTTGGTTTTAATAAACTTTGGATACGTTAAATACTTACACGTGTTTCTTTTGGGTTTGTTACTGGTGACTGTTTGAGCTCTCTTTTTGGTTCTCTGCGGTAGTTTTGTCTTGTTTTGGTTTGTTATACACATATATATATATATATATATATATATATATATATATATATATATATATATATTTACACACACACACACACACACACACACACATATATATATATATATATATATATATATATCCTAGGTTCCTTTTTTTCCCCTCTCTCTGGCCTGGTTAACTGGTGAATAAATGATTGAAATGTTATAATATGATTTCTGATTTGAGGCAGCTGTTGATACTTCTATATAACAGTTTTTATATAAAATGGTTAATTTTTTCATGGTGTTGATGTTTTGTGAGGAAACTGGTGGTCTGTGGGGCTGTTCATATTGTGGAGATTCATGACATGCACTGACAAAGCACCTTGAGTGTTTTTTTTTTTTGCTTTCTGTAAACTCTAAAAGCTTCAAGATCTGAATTTCCCACTAAAAATGCTTTTTTCTTCACTAGAGATAACTTCTGTTATGCATGAGCCTATTTAGATACTTTTTAACAAGTTTATGAAGCTGCAGGTTAAGGAAACAACAGTGATGACATCATTTGACCTTTTGAACTTGTTAAATGGTTATACTTAGAATTATTTCCTCTTGAAATTCTGTTATCCTTCACTAGATATTTTAAATGGTAAATAATTAGTTCTGATAAAATCCTTCACTAGATACTTCAAATGGTAAATAATGAGTTCTGATAAAAGTGTTTCACTCCTTTGAGAATGCCTATCTTCTATTATAGATGCATACATTCTGCAGATTCAATGACACTATTAGTAACTAAACAACATCAAGTGAACTAGGAGCTGCATTAGAAAACTCATTATGCATATTACTATCAGACTTATGTTATATAACTAAACCTTTAGTAACTAAACAGAGGGTTGTGAGGCCACCCCCTTTTTTCTATCTCTCTCTCCCCCCCCTTCGTGATGAAAGATGTCAACAAAGCTATTGTTAATACATATGAATAATATGTGTATAATTGCAAAATATAATACTTATGTTGTAATACGTCTTTTATGTGTGTGTGTGTGTGTATATATATATATATATATATATATATATATATATATATATATATATATATATATTCAACAGATCCTTACATGAAAAATGTTAGATAGATGACTAACAAAATGATAAAATTATATGATGTTTCTTGAAAAGTCTTGGAAATAATGACAATTTTCTTAACCTTCAGCTTCTAATGTTAAAACATACTTTGATTTGATGTGTATTTTTGGCATATCTAAGTATTAGAGGTGCTATTACCATATGTGACATATTCATATAGCTTCAGATATATTGGGCACTCTCATTCTAATGCATATTTTATGGATTCAGATTTCTTTAGTTGCTTTCATAATGTTTTTCTTTTTTGTTTTTATACTATAGTCTAAGCAGAGATGGATAATTTGTGTTGTTTGGTATTGGAGAGGTGGTGGATGGATAGCTTAGTTCTGTTTTTAACTAAATCAGAAACTTTATGTTTCATCTATGTGTTTATAAATAGTTTTGGGTTTTTGAAAGTAGTGCTTAATACATGTTATGCATCCATGATAAGTAAGTTTTCAGTAGATTTCAAGTCAATGCAGAAGAAAGGTCTTTCAGTTAGTAATAACATGCACATTATAGTCAATGGCTTATAAAAGTTTATCATTAAATAATGGTTTGAACAATAATGTCAAAAGAGCTGGTTTGCTTAAATATATATCAAAATGCATAAAGCTCAGATCATCGTTTTACAGGAAACCCATCTATAAAAGAAAGATCTACAGAAATACTCATTCAATGGCTATACTATTCTGTCTGATTCATGTTTTTAGACTAAGAGAAGGGGCACTCTTATTCTATGGAAAAATACTTATATTATGCTAAGAATTATAGACACAATTTCAGATAAAGATGGGATGCTAATCATGGTTATTTTGGAAATCAGTATGAAGTATTATACTTTGATTAATATTTACTGGATACCAGGATTCAGTACTAAATATGTTGACAAATATCTGAACCTGATTACTTTAAATGCAAAAGGTGGAATTATAGCAACAGGTGATTTTTAACTGCCCATTATCAGGCAATGATACTTCTAAAAATGGTAAAATAAAACTAACATCTCAAGCCAAGAAGTTAAATGACTTTACAAACCAGATGAACCTTAAAGATAAACATGGTTTAAGAGAGCATTCCTTATTCTATACTCACTATTCATATCGGTTTGGTACACAAACAAACATCGATAAGGTCTTTGTATCAAATAATATATGCTCTAAAATAAGTGACGTATCTATAATGACTTGTTCCCTTTTGGACCATAATGCTATAAACATTACATTAACTACACATACAGATGAATTATGATTTCTACAGAGAATTCCTGATTACATAACTAAGTTAAATGACTTTAGGGATTGGATAATGACAGAAATATACATGTTTATGGAAACAAATGATAATGGCGAAGTGACTGATGCTATACTATGGGACACATTTAAAGCTTATATATATGGTAGAATAAAATCTTGGTACCTTACAAAAAGGAGGGAGTGGGACAAAGAACATTTAGACTTACAAAAAACATAGACAAGATAAACATGGATGCAAAACCAAATAACAAAGCAGCACATAACGAAATTACTAAGTTAAATCAAAAATACTTAGATATTCTGAATCATAAGGTAACCATAAACCTAGAAAAATTTAAATTACAATCTTATGCTGTAAATCCCAAATATCTACATGAAATAGTGGTAAGATCTAAAAAATAAACAATCAAAATCTTATTAATGAGATTAAATATAAAAGTGATGGCTTAGTTAAGAGTACATCTAAGTTAACGGGCATATTAGAATTGTTCAGAAACTACTATAAAGATATAAATAATAACACATCACATTTGGTGGCAGATAATGTAATAAATACTTTTATTCAAGAAAATATAGCTACTAAGGTGTCAATGCAACAAAATAACATGTTAAATAAACAAATAACACTAACAGAAGTGAAAGAGCAAATAAAATATTTAAAAGATAATGAAGCTCCTGGACTGGATGGAATAATTTCCGAACTATATAAGATTTTTCCTGACTATATAATAAAGAAAATGATGAGTGCCTTTGCTATGTTTAAGCAAAAATATATAACATCTCCATTGTGGAAATACTCAATTATCTCCCTATATTAAAACAAGGTAAGGACCCCAAATCTTGTCATTCATATAGGCCAATTTTGTTACTAAACACAGATTATAAACTTTTCATGAGACTTGTAGCTAATAGGATAAAGAAAATATTACCTAATCTAATACATAATGATCAGACAGGGTTCATTCTTCATAGAAAAGTGCAAGATAACATTATTAAATTGCTATCAGTAGAAGACATATCATTCAAATTTAAAATACAACTAACTATTATCAACCTAGACATAAAAAGGCTTTTGATTCTATTAGTTGGTGTTATCTACAAAGAATTCTGATTGGTTTTGAATTCTTCTCAGATTTTGTCAACTTATTAATGAAAATTTATAGTGGGGCACAAGCCTATGTAAAAATCGTATCATGTCTATCCTCACCACTAGAAATCCTCAAAGAAACTAGATAAGGTTGTCCTTTGTCACCATTATTGTTTGCTCTTTCAATGGAACTTTTTGCTACATATATCAGAAAAAAGCAAAATATAAAAGGCTTTCAAATTAATAAGGACTATTGTCCTAAGATAGAATTATTTGCTGATATGTTGTTAACATTGGGTGATACTGATGGTTCTTTGCATGATGTTATAAATACATTAAGCAAGTTTGAAAGAATTTCAGGGCTGAAATTTAATAATAATAAATCCAAAACATTACTAATTAACAAAAAAGATCAACAAAAACCTAAGAGAGAATAGCCTGTTTAATTGGGAGAAATTATGTATTAGAATATTTGGGTATGAGTATAAGGACTACATGGAAAGAGTCTATCAAACTAAACTGCAATAATTTAATAACCACCATTAGTGAACTAATCAAAAGATTGAATAAAATGTTCTTCACAATGGCAGATAGGCTCCCTTTAATTAAAATGATAATTTTACCTAAACTCTTGTTTTATATACAGTCATTGATACTACCCCTCCCAAAAACGTATTTAAAAAATTAGATTCCATGCTACTTAAATTTTTATGGTTCCCTTTAAAACCTAGGATTGCATATAAATGGCACATTTGAGCTTGGAATAGTAATGGGATAACATTCCCTAGCTTAGATCTTTATTCCAAATCAGTTATAATTAATGTAATATTACATTGAATCACACCTACCTATATATTTGGCTGGATAACAATACATGAGATTCATATAACTGATGTCAGAACTATAGAAAATCAATTTAAGGAACAATATAGAATAAATAGAGTTAATTGGCTTTTTCGTGAATTTTGTTTATTTAATAAGAAGTTTGATCATTTTTTTCTTATGGCATTAATCAAATATTTAATAACTTTAAAAATATAATTGATTGTAATTACACCATTAAACAATTTCTATTTCTTATATTCCCTATAGCATACTCCCCTGATTGCCTAGATTCTTTCAACATCAATGCAATGCAAAAATTAAAGGAAAATAACTTGATATTCTGGCATCAGTTTATTGAAAAATAAGAGTATTAAACCACTAAACTCTCTTTTATGTAGTTTTTCCTCAATTTTTTTTATTTTCAATTAAAATAACATTTACATAATATTTTTAAATATCATTTTAAGCAACTATATACAATATTTACAATAGCCTGATTTTCAATGATATGCACTGCATATTATTAAATATAGAATTAACAGATCAGTTATCAGAGATACAATATTGATTATTGAAGAGTGCCCAACAAAGATATAACTTTCTTCCAAGTATTATTTACAAATGGCCTGGGATAGATTCGTGGTTCTTTGATTTTTATTTCCATCAATGCAGTTGTCTTCAGTAAAGTGTAGAATTCTTCCAAGGTAAGGAGTGTATTTGAATTCCACATTCTGGTTAGGCATTTCCTAGATATAGCAAGTATTCTCCATAACAAATACAAATTTGCTTTATTCAGGAAGGGACCTTCATTTACATTTACCATTATCAATACTTTAGTTAAGGTAAAGGATTCATTAAATAAAGCTTGTAAAAAATGATTGATTCCATTCCAATATGATTTAATTTTATTACATTCATAAAAAATATGAATCCAGTCTGCTTTATTTTACTTTTCACACCTCCGGCAAAAAAAAATTTAGTAGTACTTATCTTTTTAATTCTATCTGGTGTTAAAAATGCTCTATGTAAGTATTTCCAGTTAACATTTTTCCAGTACTGTGTGTTAGAGGTGTAATTAACTGATAGTAAGATGTTGCTTTTAATTTCTTCTGTTAACTGCAATGACTGACCTTTTGTTAAGAACTGCCAGTATGATGGTTTGGGGATTGTTTTATATGTTATTAACTCTTTATATAGATTTGAAATGGAATTTTTCTTTTCACAACTATTATATATAAATTCATACAGAAAACGTATTAGATTTGAAATATCTTTAAATGAGGAATTATTAATTAATCTGCATAAATCTTGAGTGTACATTAGAATGTGCTTTGTAAGGTTAACCAGTCCTGTGTTGGAATATTGTAAGCAGTTTTTATCATATGTATATCTAAAACATTTAATTTATTTACACATTGAAACCAGCATAAGAATCAATTTTGTTCCCAGGAGGTTATTGTTTCCCTATATATTTTGTGAGGAAAGTTCTTAGTGATGGTAAATTGGGTTAAAAGGTCAAACCAAAGTTTTAGATCTATGGTTGCATTGATAAGTTTCCTAAAGGAATTGATGTAATGATTAACCAGTGTTGTTTTAGAAGGTTTTGTTATATTATATTGTATACTTATGCATAGTATGTACCAGGGTTTGTTTGATTTGTCTACCATTACATTTTTTTAACAGATTAAATTCATTTGTTAATATATCTGTTGTTAATTCTTTCCAGTTGGCAAAATAATTTGGGTTTATCCAGTCTATTGTAGTTTTAAGCACAGATGCTTTTATATATGTTTCTATTTCTGGGAAGTTCAATCCTCCTTGTTTCCAGGGTCTAATGTGATGAGCTAGAGCTACTCTATTATTTTTGGGATACCATAAACATTTTATTAAGCATGGGTTTATTTCTTTAAGAATGTATCTTTCAGGAATTAAATGTATTGCTAATGCTACATATAGTATGTTTGGCAATAAGACCATTTTTATTAATTGCAATCTGTCTTCAAAAGTTAATATAATTTTGTTCCACTTTACTATATATATTTTTGTTTCAATAATGTTTTTATAATGTATTAATATTGTTTTGTTTATATTTTTGCATAACACTATTCCTAAATAATTTAGCGTAAGTTCTTGTTTTCCTATGATGGATTTATCTGTAACTTGTAGGTCTTTTTTCTTATTTAAAAATAGAAATTTTGATATTAATCTATTAAAGTGTAGACCTGAAATCTTATAAAATTTCTCCATTACTTCTTCTAATGACTCTCTGGTGTTTGATAGGGTTAATAAAATATATATGTTTTTTAGTAATAAGATAAAAGGAGGAGGAAATTCAAATAATGCTAACATTTTAAATAGATATTCCCAGTTGAGGGAATCAAAGGCTTTTTCTATGTCTAATCCAATTACAAGTGTTTCTCTATCTTCTTTATTCACATAATCTATAAGAGTAAGTATCATTTTAACATTATCATGTGTGTGCTTATTATATAAAAATCCAGTTTAATCATTATTAATTGTCTTTGAAAGTGGGGTTTTCATTCTGTTAGCTAGGATTGACATGAATATTTTGTAATAATTATTCAGTAATGATATAGGTCTGGATGAAGTGCAAAGGTCTGATGGTTTATCATCTTTTAGAATTGGTGTTATGAGAGAATATTTCCATGAGGGTGGTATTTTTGCTTCTGACTGGACTAGCAAAGTTTTATGAAAAATGGAGATTACTGTTGAAGTGAAGAGTTTGTAAATTTCCATAATTATACCATCTATCCATGGAGCTTTGTTAGATTTACTTTCTTTTATCCTGTCAACAATTTCTTTGAAGGATATAGGTTTTTGTAGGTCTAGTTTTAAGTTTTCAGGATTTTTTTTATATTGATAAGGTTTGTATCTAACTTTATTTGGTTGGTACCTAAATCTTCTTTTTTGAAGTATTCCATATAATGGAACCGAAATGCTTCAAGAACGTCTCCTATATCTGATACTTTTTTCCCTTTCTTTTCATTCATGATATATACTACTAATGTTATTTGCTTTAGATTGTATTTTAATTCTTGTAGATAAGTTATGTAGATATCTGGGGGAGGTGGCTAATGAGTTTATTTTTAATTTTCCAAGGCTAGATACGTTTTGTGTGTTAGAATTTCATTATATGTTTATTTAATTCCTCTATTTCTTTTTTGACTTCTGGACAATTCTGATTTTTTTTTTTAGATTTTGCTGTCAATAGTCTGGTTTGCAAGTCTAATGATTCAGATTCCCACTCTCTAACTTTGATTTTGTACCAGCTAAGGGTCTTACCAAATAAATACGCTTTTAATGAGTCCAAACCATGACTCTACTGATTTCTGTTGTATTATTAATTTCAAAAAAATAATTGTAGTTCTGACAACATCCATGGTCTGAATTCTTTAATTTTCGTGATACATGATGGAATTCTAGTTGAGAGGATTAATGGTTTAAACTCTATTTGGAGCTTCATTATCAGAGGGTCATGATCTGAGAAGGGGCATGGAAGTATTGAGAAGTTGAGGATTTTTGTTTGTAAATCTTGAACTACGAATAATTTGTCTATTCTGGTTTGTGTTCCAAATCTATGGTCTTTATGGGAAAATAATAAGGATTTATCATCTTTTACTTTAAAAGTGTCTATTAAATGAAATGAATCAATCCATTTTTTTAAGGATTTTGAAATAGTTGCTATGCAAAAAGACTTCTTGGTGGTTTCAGAAGCTTCTAAGGTACAATTAAAGTCTCTTCCCAGTTTAAGATTTCCTTTATAATTGTTGGAAATAAAATCTAGGTGTTTTTTAACGTTCCTGCTCCAATTCCTGGGAACCAATATAGATTAGCTAAGGTCCATATTCTTTTATTAAATTTAATTATAACAGTAGACCTTCTTTGTCTTCATATTTATAAATAGCTTTTGGAGTGATTATGTTTTTCTTCCAGAGAATTGATACTCCTTTTGTCTTTGTTCTATAGGAGGATTGAGCTAAGACTGTATAGTCCTTAGGGTTCCAAATAAAGCTATCATTAGTCTTAAAATGCATTTCCTGGAGAAATATTACTTGTGCCTTATTTAGATTTAAATATTTTAGTAAGTTTGATCTTTTATTTGCATTATTTATGCCATTAGTATTTAATGATAAGAATGTTAAATCCATTTCAAGTTATTTTTAGAAGAAACTTTTTGTTTCTTTTTTATTATTTTGGTTATAGTAGTTATACCATAGTATCTGATAACATTGGATGTTATTTTTATGTGTGTAAGCTTGGGATTGTAATTTAATGTTCTTTCTTCTTTAAATATAAGTAGGGTAAAATTCTGGTTAGGCTTTAAAAAAGTACTTTTATAAAACATTAATTCTAAAGTATCAAATACAAGTAAATATGAATTTCCCATTAAACATGGAATGAAAGTCATTCCTAATCAAATAGATAAAGATAGATCTATTGGATTATCACTCATACCTTTAACCAACAATATCAACTGAGCTCCATATGTTAAATTATTATATGGAGAATTTTCTTAAAAGAGATATGAAATTCTATATCATTCTATTATTGTTCTATGGTATTTTATATATCAGGATGGAATGTTAGTAGTGTAAACAATTATTGTTTACTTAGAAAATATCCAATATTTAGTTACCCTTAAGAGATCCCAGACATGTCAGATATGTCATTTTGGATAAATTAAATGCAACAGAGGAGCATACACTAAATAATCCAACAACAAATAGATTATTACTAAAATAATTTGACTAAAAGGACTCTACAGGAGACAATGAGTGATTACCAGTGAAATATGAATTTACTGTAGGTGTACTGTCTTCCTTTACTTTCCACTCTTCAGCTCACCAACTTCAATTTACACTTAAGAAAAGACATGGCTTATCAGTGGTATCCTGACTGAGTAGAGCTGCCCTACATTCTAGTGTGCAGTGCTTTTACATATTTATAGATTTACAAAGCAGAGTCTAAGAATGAACTATTATTATCCTGACAATTCCCATCCTGCATAGGGCACCTCCTGCTTCCAGAATGGGTTATCACATCAGGTCTAGAATGAATGTGAAGGTACCTATATGGTAATCAAGACTTACCTTAGGTAAGTATTAATAAAATAATATTTAGAACATCTTACAGAGTTCTTGGGGCAGTTAGAATACTCTTAAGCCTCTCCTCCCTTTACGAAAAACAGAGATTTCCCTTCCCTTTCTTTCCCTTGTTTTAAATCAGTACTAATAAAAAAAATTCAGCAAACGTAGGTAATCAGAAATAACATTCAGTAGTCCGTCTTGTACATGACTTGCAATCCATTAAACAAGTCAGTGACTAACATCACTTTAATAAACATTATAAAGACAAATTAGAAATAATTTCCTAGCTCTTTAAATTTTCTGATAAAAAGTTAACAATAAGCTATTTTAACTAAAAGTATAAAGCATTTAAATTTTGCCTTGCATGTATACATTTCTACTTATATTGTAGTGTCAATAGCTGTCTTTGAAATATGTACAATACTTCACTTCTTCACTGCGGTAGCTTTGTTGCCTCACAGTAAGATGTCCTGTTTGATTCTCAGTTAGAGCGTCTTCTGTGTGGAGACATGCGTGAATGGGTGTACCTTCGTTGAAGGTTGTGTGTCAGGGCTGGCAACTCGGCACATAAAAATCTACTGCCAATCATTAGCGGACCGGAGTTCCGCTGTGGTGACCCCTAACCGGGAAAAGCCAAAAGACACAACAACAACAACAACTTCACTTCTTCAAATCATTCCTTTTTCAATTCAGGTTTTGTTTTGTCAAAACGGCAGCAATATTTCAAGGGCACAATTAATATTTAGACTGATGTTTCAAATAAATAACTTGTCAGTTGCCAATTGAGTTACTTTAGAATGTATGGTTAGTGCAATTATAGCATGTTTCAAAAATAATATAAATTTTTTCCTGTGCTCTAGACATTGTCATATGCAAGTGACATATATAATGTAGCATATATAGAGCAGATAGCTTATGAATTCATGTTGTTAAAGTAAATTATACTTATTAATCAGGCAGTTTCATTTAAATTCACAAGTAATTTGGGAACATTTCAGTTGAGTTTCTAGGAATGTTCAGTCCAATGTGAGTAATTGAGTCCACTTTTCCTCATAAACATATGTCACAATTCATTAAACTAAGCAGATTCTAACATCTGTCTAATAATCATTATAAAGACAAAGAATAGTAATTTCCTAGCTCTTCAAACTTTCTGATATAGCAAAATGTTGACAGTAAGCTATTTTAACTGGAAGACTAAAACATTTCAATACTTCCTTGTGAATATACATTTTTACTTTTACTGTAGTGTCAAGAACTGTCTTTGAAATCTATGCATTACTTCACTTCTTTCAAGTCATTCATTTTACAGTTCAGATTATATTTTGTCAAAATGTCAATAGCATTTCAAGGGCACATTTAATATTTAAACTATTTTAAATGAATAGCTATCAGTTGCCAAGTGTGTTTGTACAGAATGTGAGGTAAATGCAAAAATAACATGTTTCAAAAAGTAATATGTATCTTTTCATGTGCTCAAGAGACTGTCAATTTCAAGTAACATATAAAATGTAATTTTTACAGTGCAGACAGCTTGTGGAATCAGCATGTTAAAATGAGTAATACTTTTTAATCAAGCAGCTACATTTCAGTGCACATGTAGTTTGGGAACATTTAAGTTGTGTTTCCAGGAATATGTAATCCTATGAGGATAAATAATAAAATATATACGAATAGTCCTATTATGTATTTATTTTACCTTGTTTAGGTTGGTTTTCATTTTAATAACTAAACAACATTACTTTTTTTTTATTATTTGTTATCCGTGAGGCTAAATGCACTTCACAGATTCACAGTGTCCTTAGAAACTGCAGCAATTGTTTACTGTTGCTATGGC
The DNA here is from genome assembly GCF_019279795.1 of Protopterus annectens. Lineage (NCBI taxonomy): Eukaryota > Metazoa > Chordata > Ceratodontiformes > Protopteridae > Protopterus > Protopterus annectens. The sequence goes on from NC_056739.1 coordinate 717,979,107, forward strand.
AATGCAAATAGAATGTGAAAAAAGCTTCCCTTCTCTTAACCAACAGTACATTTTCCCGTCCTTTTTTATGCATTTGTTAATACTAAAAGGAAATAATTCAAAGGACATATGTACATGAATGGAACGTTTCAGAGTTAATCACGAACATGTCCCCAATCCCAATAAGCATAACAGTGACTATCATTAATCTAATAAATATTGTAATAATTAATTAAGTTCACTATTCCAATTAGTCTACCTTAAAACTAGGTTATTTTAGACTATTGTTTATCTATGTATAGATAGTGAGTTATTGAATATATACAGACTATATTAGTATAGTAAATAGGAGAGCATTTAGAAAGGGAGACACGATGCAGTTAAAATAAATAATTAGAAAAGAGAGAAGAGAGAAAAGAGAAAGAAAAGAGAAATTTAAGAGAAAATGCACATATACTATGTATGTTGATTTACAGTATAAATATTTTATGTGCTATATAACCCTCCTTCTGTGAAAGAAAAGTACCCTGTTTTACATACCTGAGGTAATGTGAAAACTCTCATGTGTCATCTATTTTCAAAAAATATAGATAATGATTCCAGTGGCTAGTTGCCTTTGTTTTAAAACTCCAAGCAGTAAAATTGGTCCTTTAAAGTAATGTTAAAACCATTCATATCATAGTAGATGCTTTGAGAGATTTGGCTGTAACTGTATCAGTCTTTTGCTTCTTCTTTTTGACATCTGTCCAGACATTTGTTTCTTTTGTTCTCTTGAGAGAAGGTGACATCCAATCCATACCTTCTGGTAAAGTAATCACATTATTAGTTTTAATAAATAAAGAGGCTTCCTCTAAGTCAATAAAAGTCCTCATCTCATTGGCATACAGTATTCTTATCTTAGCTGGATATGCAAGTTGTGCCTTGATGTTATTTTGTTTCAGAAACTTTATCATTTGCCACACTTTTTTCCTTTGTTCCATTATTCTAGATGAATAGTCATTATCAAATCTTATCAGGCTCTGTTTATATGTTAGAGGTACATTCCTCCAAGCAGATCTTAAAATCAGTTCATTGTCCAAGTATGAAAGAAATTTGATAATTATTGACCTAGGAGGAGAGTTTGAGTTAGTGGCAGGTTTCCCAAGAGCTCTGCATGCCTTTTCAATGCCAAAGAAAAGTTCTTGTTTTAAATTTAAAAAGTCAGGTATCCAGCTTGATAAAAGGGAAATAATATCCTCACCTTCTGTGTTTTCAGGTAATCCGAAAATCCTGATGTTATTTCTCCTCTCCCTATTTTCCAAGTCATCTACTTTATTAACGAATAAAGTGTTTTGTTTAAGAAGCAGTTCTTTCTGTGTTTCCTCTTCCTTAAGTCTGCTTTCTAAGTCATTTAGAGAAAACTCTATTCCTGTTATCCTTGTCTGGTGTTGTAGCATTTCCTTGAAGGTGTCAGCCTGTTTTTGACTGCTTGTTTTAAGATTTTCCAGGTACTCTTTAAAATCATCCATCTTCAAAGACAACTCCTACAGGGTAGATGCCATCTGTTGTAGCTCCTTCTTTAAGGCAGCATCCTGGTGAGAATTCATCGAGTTGCTCATTTTAACAAGTGAATATATCTCCAAGCTTTTTGACAGGAAATTATTTGTAAAACTTCACCAAAGTTTCTAATTACGTAAATTAGTCCTTTATCTATAAGATTTTATACTTTGAAGAAAAAAAAAGAATATTTTTTCCTGTCTTATTTAACTAGTTATATGGAGCTCTAAAATACTACTTTCAGTTAGCCATTCAGGCTCCGCCCCCTTTTATGTAGTTTTGATAATAGTCAAGACAGTTGGTTATTTATACACTTATTATGGCAGTTTATAAAAAACAAAATGAGAGTATCATTCAACCTAGACATTGAATCTATACCTAGTTTGATTCAGCTTTTTATTAGGTGTCTTGAAAAGACAGATAATCAAAAATTAAGTATCTCACCTATCTATAAGATACTAAGAGAAGACACTCTAAAGTCTGACACAGATTATTGGAATTACTATGTAAAGATTAATGGAGAACAAATATCTGATGATTCCAAAAAATTGTTATTGAATTCTACATATGATACCTTTTTTTCATTATATTGGAGATTGTATACATGGAAATTTATGAATAGCAGTTTCTATGCACCACATAAAATAAATCTTATACTCAAAAACAGTGAAAGTAAATGTTGAAAATGTGATGAACTACTAGAGACCAACTGGGTTCACATGTTCATTGAATGTAGAAATGTTGTTCAATACTGGAAAGACTTCAAATATTTTGTAAATGCTTTATGGTCTGATAACTGTCATATTTCTAACTCAGTAATCCTATTAGTGTTCCTAATGTAATACCTAAATCTCAGATTCAGTTACTCTGGTTAGTTCTTGCAATTGCCAGAAAAGTTATTACTTTGAACTGGAAAAGTAAACAAGATTTGATGTTTAATAAAGATTTTATTAATTTAGCAAAAGTTGTTTGTAAAAAAGAACTGCAAACCATTTGTTATAGAACTCATAACATTACTCATAAAAAAATAACAGGGCAAAAAATGGAAAACCTAACAAATACTAATAACTTCTCATGGATAATATGATTGCTTATCATGGATGAATGTAAATATTGTAAATAGTTTTGTTATTGTTTTATTGTATTTGTTACATGTACATTTGTGTATGTTTATAACAAAAGCAAAATAAAAATGTTTTTGAAAAAAAAAAGAACAGTAACCTGTCTGTATATAGCTGTTTTAAGAACTATTCATGCAATGTATCTTTGTAAGCACATGTTTTGTCATGAATATCTTAAATGTATCTGCTGAAGCTTTTCGCCCTGAGCCGCCACCGAAAATGGTATTTATTTTTAGTCATTAGTTCATTCATTCAGTCATTCATTCTTTTATTGAGTGGGTAATTTATCCAGGGCATCAAGCAACCTTTCCTATTCTTTGGAGCTGCTAGATGGTGCTAAAGGGCTCTTCAGCAGCAAGGAAGAGGCCTAAGGAAAACAGCAGCATGTAGGAGCAAAAAAAAATTCTATGGGGAGTTTGGAGGTGGAAAATGAGAATTTGGAGAAAAATGTGTTCGATTTGGAGCTTCAAAATGTAAAGAAAGATTTCTGTGTTGTAGATGTTACAAATAAGCAGTGTTTAGCTGTACTCCATGGAGAAGGAAGTAAGTGAGCCTGTTGAAATGGTGACAATAAAATAAATGGTGTTGGGAAGGCTTACAGATTATGTTTTGTTAAAAATAATCAAGCAGGATGATCCCGGTAATAGTTCTGCTCTTTCTTGTGGTGAGATGGCATATAACATTTTTGGAAGTGCTGAGGATGGTAATGAGGGAAAAGGAACCAGGTGATGTAACAGTAGAGAATGCAGCAGTTAAAACTTATGCAGCAGTGACAGAAAGTAAAAGAGGAAAAAGGTAACAAACTGTGAAGGTGTCTGGTTTTGTGGCAGCAAATAAAGCAGTAACTAAAGCATATGCATCAGTAACAGCAGGCAAAAAAGGAGAGCAGAAACAAACTGTAAGTAAAACTGTTTTTAAAAAGAAGAGAAGACGAATTGTGAGAATAATAACAAGAATGACACTGTAACAGACAGATATTATGTATGGAACAATCTGGTAACTGCTATGGGTTTTAAAGCTAAAGAAATTTGGCCTTTTATACATACTGAAACATAGACTTTTTAAGACTCAACATTTGAAACTGATGAAACATCTGGAACAGTGCAACAAGGAGGACATGTGTCTGTGGAACAATCATTTATTTTCTGTTAATAACTTAAATGTAAAATAAATGTTACTTTTCAGTTGAGAACTAATGAACTGGAAGACAATGTTAAAAAATGAAAGTAGGATCTCTGTGAAACTGTTGATAATACTGAGAAAGTTAGAGATGAAAGCAACTTATGGATTGAGGGTGGAAGTTGGAAGCTGTTTTGAAATGTAAAAAGATCATGGTGAAACACTTGCAAGTGTTATTTTTGTAGATAGTCATAGAGAGACATTAAGATATGATTGCCAGCCTAAATCATTTAATTAGTGATTGTGACAAAGATACATAAACTTAGGAAAATATTTAATTTTGGAACAGAGTAAAAATATGAAAATGGAAATTTAGGAATATTCTCCTAAACTTAAAAAGAAGTAAATGCAACAATTTTAGAGTATTTTAAGTAAATATGAACAATATTATTAACAATGTAACAAGGATAGGGATACTGAAATGGATGTTATTCTTTTAGATGATGTAAGATTCCTGACAAGTAAAGAAAGTCTGCAGACAGAAAACATGTGGGATGGAAATATAATACAGAATTTATGAAGTGACCATTCTGAAGTGGCTGTTATGTAAAAAAAACAAAAAAATGAAAATACTATAGATGTAACACTGACAACGATGGGAAGGTTCATAGGTTCATAGGTTCACAGGTTTATACTAGGCTATCTGCCCTAAGGCATTTATAAGCCTAGCCCAAAGTTTTGTGGCTTACGCCACCCCTTATATGAAAAAATACTGTGCCCATTAGTTTGTTGTGCCTCTGTCCAGCAGTGACACAGAGATGATTCCCGGGGTAAACCTACGATCTCCCATCCACAGGTCAAGATTTCTCTTGAACAGAGCCAGCGAGGTCCTCTGCCTCACATAGACCGGGATTTATTTCCACAGCATAGGGAGTCTCTGAGTGATAAATCTATCCCTCCAGCATGTCCTATTTATATCCGTGCTAAGGTTTAAGTCGCTTGCTCTAGTGGTTTTGGTGGATTTGGATTTTTTGAGGTGGAGCATGTCCATTAATTCCGGGTTGGACATGGCCTTGTATGTCAGGCACATGTCACCTCTGAGCAGACGGTATGCGACTGAATAGAGCTGGAATTTCTTCAATCTGGCAGCATATGACAGATTTTGGAGTCCCTTTATCCTTTTGGTGAGGAACGTTTGGGGTCTCTCCAATTGCTGCAGATGTCGGGTGAGATACATCCCGAATGGGGCATTGTACTCGATCATCGGTCTGATAAGTGAAGACTACAGGGGAACAATGACCTCACTAGATCTGGATGTGAATCCCTTCATGATCAGGTGGGCAATGTAGAAGGTCTTTCTAACCACTTTAGCAATGTGAGTGTCAAAAGAAAGGCCACTGTCAACCTGGGTCCCCAGGTACCTGATAACCTCTTCTGTGCTTAGTGGATTGCCGCCTATATGGTAGCTTGGGGTTACCTTGTTTTTCCCGAAGGGTATGACTATACATTTTTTGGCGTTTAACTTCAGGCCATGGCTCTGGCACCAGCTATCTGTTTCCATGAGTCCCTTCTGAAGGATATCCATGTCCGATGCACTTTCCACTATGGCACCCAGTTTGCAGTCATCTGCAAACTTTGTCAGCCAAAGTCCTCCCATGTTGGCCTGTACTTCTGAGAAGTAGATGCCGAACAATAGGGGGCCAAGGACCGAGCCCTGTGGGACACCACTTGTGACCGGCTTGGAGTCTGACATAGCGCCAGCAACTCTAACCCTGTGGGTTCTGTCCTTAAGCCAGTTTGCAACCCATCTTGTGACATATGGGTTTACATTTAAGCTGGTAAGTTTTTCTACAATACCCGAGTGGGGTATTGTGTCAAAAGCCTTTGCAAGGTCAAGGTAGGCTATATGGACTGCCTTTCCCTCATCAATGGCCTTGGTGACTGTTTCGAAGAAGTCGACCAAGTTCAAAAGGCATGATCTGCCCTTGACAAAGCCAAACTGGGTCGGGTCCAATGTCTGCAAGTCCCATATATCTTTGTTTATGAGCTCCATTATGATCCTCTCCATAGCTTTGCAGACTAGACTTGTTAAGCATATGGGGCGGTAATTACCAGGGTCCGTAGAGGCACCGCCTTTGTGGAGTGGGACCACAGTTGCCGTACACCACTCCTTGGGCACGTATCCTGTGGTAAGGCTGAGATTAAACAGCTGCCTTATGTGTGGGTTTAATTCCTCATTTAGCTCGTGTAGCACACAGCCAGGGACACCATCCGGTCCCATTGATGCTGTGTTTTTAGCTTTAGAGAGAGCAGCTTTCACCTGCGCATTTGAGATGTCTGGGAGGCTACACTCCGCTGGGATAGTTATCTCTCCTTTAGGGGGGGAGAGGGGGGTGAAGTTTGCACTGAACCTGTCTGCCAGTATGTTGGCAATGTCTGTGGGTTCAGTGATTTTTGTATCATTTTGGACTAATTCTGAGCATATCTGGGAGTTTCCACCCAGGTTCCTAACATAGCTGAAAAAGGCCTTATGATTGTCCTTTGAATCCATGGCAATTGTTCTGTCAAATTTGGCCTTAGTTGATTTTATGAGTGCTCGTATTTTTTTACTAATAATGACCAGGGGTGACTTCCCTTTTATGGATTTTGTTCTATCATGTAATAGCTTTCTCCTCTTATTGTAAAGTTTGTTAATGGCTGGGGTCCACCAGACTGGACGTTTGCCCTTTGTGGAAAGAGTCTTGGTTTTATTTGGGATTGCCTGATCCATGCAGTCCTGGAGGTATTCATAGAAGGCATTTGTAAGGGCTTCCGCAGCTTGGGTTGTGGTTTCCACTAGCTCAGGGGCCTTGAAGGATACCACACCAGTCTTGAGTAGTGTGAAGTTTGCTTTAGAGAAGTTCTTCACTGTGGTCTTTTTTGTTTGGGGTGGGGCGGATGTGGATTTCCAGTGAGATTAGTTTATGATCAGATCTCACCAATGAGGGATATACTTCCAGTGTGGAGCATTTTGTCCCCATGTTTGTGATAATGAGATCTAGTATATTTTCTCCTCTCGTGGGAACAGTGACTAGCTGTTCCATGGCATTTGAATTTATGAAATCCAGGAACCGTTGGGCTAGAAAGTTAGGGCGTGAGTAATGTTCCCAGTCTATATTCGGGTAGTTGAAGTCACCCAATATAATGGTGTTTGGAGATACATTTATACCCTCCAGTGTCTTCAGGAAGGCTGTGTGGGGTTCCTGAGTTTGAGAGGGTGGCCTGTAGCATGCTACAATTTGTAGAGCAGTTTTGCCTATGGTTAGTTGCACCTGGATGGTTTCCGAAGCTTCGTGCGTTGCCACCAACCTGGAGGTGTGGGTATCCTTTATGAATATGGATACACCCCCTCCTTTTGTGGTGTGGTCTGGGTTTTGGGGCCGGAACGCATGATATGAGGTAAAACCTAATAGTGCCGGGGTGCTCTCAGGAGCCTTGAACCAGGTTTCAGTTACAGCACAGACATCGATGTTCTCCATACTGAGAAGGGCCTCGAGTGCGTGCATTTTGAGATTTAACTGTTATGGATGTTAGGTGATGACAATGTGTTTATAGAATTATAGCATTATATTCTTATAGAACCAGCAAGGAAAGACAAAATCTGTTTCATCATTTATTAGATTATGTAGTGCTTAACATGAAAATTACAATCGTAAGAGACATTAATTGTGATTTAATGGGAAAATATAAAAAGAAAGGGAAAGATGTAACAAAAAAAAAAAAAGACGTGATAAAATGTGGTAAACTAGCTGCCTGGAACAAATGTCAATGGACTTACAGATGAGGGCACTTGGATCTGAAATTTATTGTTTTGTATTAGCAGAATGCTTGGGGTAACAGATGGTTCTGGGTTTTTTAGACCATTTAGCAGTATGGATGGAGGTGATGAAAGAAATGGACTATATTAAAATCAGAAAGGGAATAAAAAGAATAAATAAATTATAGGATGAAATTAGAGAGTGAATGTGTTGCAGTTATGGAAAGATCATATAACCATGAAAGACTTCTATCAAAACTGTTCTGAACGGAGGACTGTATTTAAAAAGAAGTATAAAAAGTTTTCTTTCAATGCAAAATGATGTAAGAAAGAAAGAGAAAGTGAAGTATGAGAAAATGTACAGAAATGTATTACAGAATTTAAAGAAAATACAAGGGAGTAA
>NC_056739.1:717992060-718114560 GCF_019279795.1 Protopterus annectens
AAGCCAGAAAACTGCCACTCCTTAACAACTTAATACAATACTAATCCCCCTGCAGATTGCTGTGTTCTAGAGAACAATCAGTAATCACTATAACCACATCATCTAATACTGCAGGTGAATCTCTGTATTCAAATAGTGTAGCTAAAGTATGGGACCAAATCCCACTACCACTGAAATCCATTCAGAATACAAACTCAGTCAAAACACAACTGAAACTTCACCCATAAAATTAATCTGCCCCTTTAGATCTCAAGGATAAATATTACTGTTATCTCTGGCTTGCCTTATCATCAAACCATTTATCTTCACTGAGAATCCTATACCCACAACCAGTCTTCACCAATACCTGAATAGTTTTACTAGCATCTCCCAGCTATATACTTAATTTTGTGACACTGCTCACTCCCCCAACACCATATTTCTAATACAAACCTTATGATAGCCAAATATATAATAGCCTTTGAACTTGCTTTACACCTCACCTCTTAACTACAATATTAACATTTTTTGCCCTACCCAGTCCTTTCTCTCACTTCTTTGAGTTTCTAAGCACTAATCACACAATCTATTATCTAACTGACAAACCGACTAATACACTTCATCAAATGCTCGATTTTCAACATCTACTAATGCGTAAGTGTCTTTCACACTGTAATAGTTGTCTCTACTTTCATATGAATGCAATCTAATTACCAAATGCTTGTGTAATTGTTAATGTATTTTATTTAATGTTTGTTCATGTATATTACTCAATATCTGTTTAAAACTGATTGTAACATGTTGGAGCTTTTCTCCCCAGAGCTACACAGGAAAGATTTTTCTTTTGAATAAACCATGTCAGGCAAACCTAATAAAGCAAAATAAAAATAAAATAAATAAAATAATAAAATACACCCCATATCTAACAGCTGGAAGAATCCCAGGATTGGGAGCTCTGTATGTGGTTGATGATGTTATGGTTTAGGGATTGCTTAGAGCCAAGCATTGTACTTGAAGACTATTCAGTGCAAAATGTGTTCCACCTCAATAACATCCTGTTTGCGTGTGATTGACAGTGAATGACCTTGATGGGATCATCTTTGACTGAGCTAGTTATCCCTGAAAATTAAACAATAGTTAGTATATTTACCCATGTCTAGTAAAAGCTGAACAGAGTGTGAATCTACTAAATTACATAAGAATCTATTTTATTTGATAGCAGTGAAATAAGTCTCATTTTATTTGGATATTATCACTCAGTTATCAATTGATATTCTCTAGTTCCAGTTGGTATCATAATATTCAGATGTGTTATGTCACACATATTGACATATCAAAGCAGACACCTGCATGGGAACATATGCTGTATATGTCATATACACAGCTGTAGTAACTGTAATTTAATTCATACCTTTCGGTTTTGTATGCAGTTGTGTGGCACTAGTTCTCTGTAGATTGCATCTCTTGAGGGAAAAGTAGTCGCTGTTGCTAATTTTTCTTTTACTATAACACATGTAACAGCCACTGTTACATGATTCTGAGAAATATATATCATTCTTCAAGATTAAGACTGCAGAGGTAACAAGATTATGACTTCTGTAGGTGATTCAGTCTGCACAGGTAACAAGATTATGACTTTTGCAGGTGATTCAGTCTGCACAGGTAACAAGATTATGACTTCTGTAGGTTATTCAGTCTGCACAGGTAACAAGATTATGACTTCTGTAGGTGATTCAGTCTGCACAGGTAACAAGATTATGACTTCTGTAGGTGATTCAGTCTGCACAGGTAACATGTGAGATATACTAACAAATACTATCACAGATGTTTTTGTTGTGTAGTACACCAGTGTTCATCATCATCATTCTCCCCATTTCCACATTTTCTACATGGGATCAGGTTGTCATGTCAAGTCTCCATCTCTCGATTCAGTGCCACTCTCCTACTTTAACACTCATGCCTGACTTTTTCAAGTCTTCTGTCATACAATCCATCCACATCTTTACTGGATGTCTTCATTTCCTTTTGCCTTCTTCCTGTCTGTCCCAAATCATCGTAATAAGAATTTCCTGAACCACTGTAATCTGCTCTTTTTAACCTCTGCAGTTGGGCTAGTTTGGTTCTGCTTTCATGTCCTTATTTCTTCATCTGTGATTGTCCCAGTATACATCCTACCAACCATCTCAGGCACTTCATCTCTATCATCTCTAGCTTCCTTTCTGTATCATACAGTAGCACTGGTCACACCACTATTTTGTACACATTACTTTTCAGATTTATTGGCATTCTTCTGTCATACACTATCCTTGACACTCGATGTCTGTTGGCTGTAGCCCCTCTGATTCTATCTTTGAACTCCTCATTCAGACTTCCCTTCTCCTCAACCACCCCTCCACGATACTTGAAGCTGTTAACCTGTTCTACTATTTTCCCTTCTATCTAATTTCTCAGCATATTCTGATTTCCCCCATTCGCTGACATTACAGCAGCCTTATTTATACATAGAATACACTAATTCTGTCTAGTTTATTCACAACTATCTGTTTCACTGAAAACATCAGGTAAGTTATGCTGCATCCTGATCTGAATCTGAATTGTTCATCTCCATCTTACTTTCTACTACTCTGCATATTCATTTGTCAATCACCCTCTCCAGTACTTATATGCAATGTAACAGGAGTTTGTTGCCACTGTATTGCCCACAGTTGTGGATGTCCCCTTTGACCTTGAACACACTGGCACTAGTATGCTTATTCTTCAAACATTTGGTATACACTTTTCTCTCCACACTGCTATGAGTATCCTCCAGAGCCAGCTATTGTGACCCTATCTGATCCTGCTGCTTTCCCTGACTTCATTTTCCTTAGTGCTGCTCTTTCGGTGGTGGGCTCTTCTAGTTCTTTTATTGTAGACCATGTCTGAGGCAGTACAGCTTTTATGGTATTGTCTTCATTCAGAAACTGCTGGAAATAGTCCCTCGATCTCCTTCCATCTGCCATTGATGTCCTGTGGACTTGTGGAGCAGGTTGCTACTGTCATCCCTTAGGAATGGCGTCTGACTATATTCCATATCTTTCTGTCTTTGCTTGCAACCTGATAGTTTCTTTGTGTCATCTATTGAGTCACATTCCAGAAACTGGTAGAGTACCTTTGATGTCTTGTTCTTTGCTACTGCAACCCCTGTCTTAGCCTTTTTGTTATTCAACCAGTATTCCTTCCTAGAATGTACTGTCTTTTATATCTCACACTATTTCCAGCACTTCTTTCATTTGGTGACCCCCTGGACTTCTGCATCCCACTAAAACAGCTTTCCTTATGTGTTTTATTTCCATACCTGGCTTGGCTGCATATTTGTTCTATAGCCCACACGCATGTTTTTTGAGGCACTGCCATTCTTCTCTAACTCCACCTATTTTCTCTTCTTCCTGAGGTGCTAGATCCTTGAATAATTCCTTGAATTCTTGTACTTTCTCTCCAGTCAACTTCCAGGTCTTTAGCCTGGTCTCTGTTGACTTTAAAGCACTCTCTGACCACTGCTTGCAGCTGATTGACTGTTTCATTAAGAATGGCTCTGCAATCACTGATTCTCCCCTGTACCCTTTCCTTAGTAGAAGGAAGCCTCCCTGAGTTATATGTTGGCCACTCTTGTATGTGATCTTGTGACTCTCTGTCTTAATGAACAGTGTGTTGGCTACTATTAAGCCATTTCCCAGACTAAAGTCTAGAATGGCCACTCCTTCTTTATTCCTGTTGCCCTACCCATGTGGACCTAGGCAGTTCTCATATCCTATTCTGTAAGTCCTGATATGTGCATTCAGGTCATCCATTATCAATGCCAATTCATGTTTCCTGCTTTATGTTGTAAGTCCTGCAACTGCTGCCTGAATGCACTCTTTCTTCACTATCAGAACTCTGCTGTGGGGCATAGATTGAGATTATGAATACTGCCCTATCATGACACTGGAGTCTGATTGCCATGAGTCTGTCACTAATTCTGATGACATCCCTCACTGTCTTCTGAAGCCTGTCCCGCACCCCAATTCCCACAACATTTCTCATCTCTCCTCCTCCTAAGTAGTAGACCCTGGATTCCAAGCCAAGTGGCTTTTCTGCACTGCCCTTCCATCTTGTCTCCTGGATACATAGGATGTCCAGTCACCTCCTTACTTAGATACCCTAAGTCATAAATTAAAGCAAAACATTATAATATTAAACAAAAGGAGTTTAAAAGTTATTTTTCTATCAGACTAATGATTTTTGGCATACTCATCCCTAAGTCTCGTCTCATCCCACTCCATTCACCCTTGCTATGCTCGGGCTCACTACATTCCCTTACCCTACCCCCATTTCCACACACCCTCCCTTTCCTCACACTTATACCTACCTAACCCATCCACTCATTAACACTATCCAATCACCATCTCTATCACCCCCATCACCCAATCCAATCCTAGCCACTTCCCCCACACAACTCAGCCCCTCACCACTCCCACCTGATACTCTACCCCACTCCACCTGTACACTATCTTCAACTACTATGCAAAACTCACCCCTCCCCAAACTACTCTTACTCTTACCTAACCCTTTAACTACAACATTAACTCCACTCTTTCTAGGGATTGATATTATACATAGCCTATCCCCATCTCATCTCAATATATACTCCCTTCACTACACGTAAACCTCTCCATAAGTAACACTACCACAATCGATTATACTCCCTCTAAATACCCACCCATCACTGTATCGCCTCCCCTCTCAACCACACTACTCTCCAAAGCCAAACAGGATGCCCTCTCCCACAGCACTCACAATCTCCATCCCACCCCTTCTCATACTCCTTTTACCCCTACTATTTCTCTGCTCAACCACCCATTTCCTTGTCTACTAACTTCCCTCCTACCTCATCTACCTCAACCTCCTCACCCATTCCTCCCACCTGCTATAAAGACATCTCCCCAAATCTCTATCAATAAAACCCCCTCCTCCATCTCAAAATGAAGCCTATCTCCTCAACATTTAAAAGTCAGCTGAAACTATTATTACTACCAACTATATATTTTCAAACAAGTCACTCCAAAACCACCCCTAAACTAATACAAGCATATAACATCTCTAAGCTCTCCACCATAACTTCACATGGTGATATACACCCTAATCCAGGACCCACTACTCTTAACCCTCCCTCCACATCCATCAACAGAAACTCTCACAAATCACTATATATATATATATATATATATATATATATATATATATATATATATATATATATATAGTAAACCTAAACCTCCATAGTATTAAGAACAAACAGTGTCTGACTTTCACACGTGGGTTGTCCACCAACAACCAGACATCATTGCAGTCACCAAGACCTGGCTAAAACCCCATATTAAAGACAGTGACTTTTTCCCTCCAGTCTTTTGGACAATACTGTGAGACAGGACCCAAATAAAAGGAGGCAGTGTTGCCCTTCTATTTTCTAATTCCCACAGTCTCATTCCACTTACTAAGCCCATACCACAGTTCTCAAATGTACAAATTTTCATATCATTCCTAAATATAAACAGCAACAAGAAACAACATCCTCATATTATAGGATATCCTAGCCTGGATTTCCACCAATATAAAAAAATGAGACTATCATACTAGGTGACGTAAATATCAACTGTCTTGAACTTAATTTCAACCACTCATCCTCAAATATCAATCTATTCAACTTCACCCAGCTCATAAAATCTCCCACTAGATCAAACAAAGTGACCGATAACGGATCCATCTTAGACTGGATTGTGATCTCTAACCCTAACAAAATATCCTCGGCTGGAGCACTCCCAAATACCCTTAGTGATCATTTCCCGGTCTTTATTATATGATAATCCACATCCAGTCAAAGCCAGCATCAGTACAAACAAACAAGGAACATGAGCTCATTCAGTCCTATAATCTTTAACAATATTCTAAAATCTACCAACTGGCATTTACTAAAAACCTTCCCCCTAGATGAAGTTGTTGATTACTTTACCACCACCTTCATGAATACTCTAAATAGCCTTGCACCTCTACGAGTACAGAGGATAAAAAATAACCATGCCCCTTGGATATCCAAATCCACTCGGCTTCTCATGCATACAAGAGACAAAATTTGGAAGTTATGGCAGGCACACAGAAATACCCCAGACCTAGTAAAATTAAAAGAACTTAACAACCACGTAAAAAACTAATCAACAAAGATAAAAAAAAGCATTATATAAAATGTCAGTCTAACCACCAGCAGATCCCTGAGATATTCTGGAGCTCCATTACTTCACTACTTAATTCAAGCAAGAAAAAAAAACCCTGCCCACACCGTAACAAATGTCCAGAAGACATAGCCACCTGTTTTAATACTTTTCAATCAACTCCATAGCCGACATCACAGCAAAATTCTCTCAGATTACTCCACTTTCCACACATCCACCCTCACATTGCCTACTCCCAATCCCTCTCCCACACACACCCAGCTATCTCAAGAACCTAATACCCACCCTTCTTCTTCCCTTACCCTAAAACCCACCCCAACCTCAACTATAGAATGACTACTATTAAAACTAAAACCTTGCTCCAATGCCCCTGATAATCTACCCTCAGAATGCCTAAAACTTGTCACTGATTGTATCTCTTACCCCATAAGTATACTTATAAACAGGTGCATTCTAGAGTCCTACATTCCCAAAGGCTGGAAAAAAAACCTTCATTCTCCCTCTCCATGAAGGAGGCAATAATACTGACATCACTAACTTCTGTCCCATAGCTGTTCTCTCCCCAGTCTCCAAAATCCTAGAAGAATGCGTCAATACTCAACTTCTCCACTACCTTCTGGACAACCAAATACTATCATCTTCACAACATTGCTTCAGATCTGGCCATAGTAGCAGTGCTACCCTTCTTTCTTTTATGGATACAGTAAACAGAGCCCATGACACTGGTAAAATTATCTCAGCCCTCTTCCTTGACCTTTACAAAGCCTTCAACACTGTTTTCTAACCCTCTCTTCCTCACCCAACTCTCTAACATTGGACTGTCCCCCACTCTACATTGGTTCTCCAGTTACTTAAACCAAAGACAATAGGCTGTTAGATGGCAAAACAACATCTTTCTTTTCTTCAACAACACCACTGGCATTTCCTAAGGTTTCATACTTGGCCTAATATTATTTAGTATATTCATAAACAACTTCAACTGAATCTTACCTCAAGGGACCATCATTTAGTATGCAGACAACTCCACTATTGTCTACTCTGTTAACTCTATTTCAGACTTACTTGTAATAACTCAAAAGGCCTTCTCCTCCACTGAACTCTGGATGCACAACAACCACCTTGCCCTGAACCCCCAAATAATCTAAGATCATACTCTTCACCCCCTAAAGAAACAACCCCATTAAATAAGATGGAGTTCACCATCTTTGTTCTTAATAAATCATTAATAGAAGTTGTTACCCCCAAAAAACTTCTCCGAGTACAATCAAGGAACACATGAAATTCAACTTTCACATACAATAAAACATTCAGAAAACACACTTCAAGCTTATTATGTTTTATAGGCATAATCACTTCCTAAGCCCATCCACAAGAATAACCTTAGCCACAACATACCTACTAACCTCTCTCCTCTGTGGTACCCCTCTACTTACTAATATCCAAAGCTCCTCTAAACTCAAACCTGAGACATTCTAAAATAAAATAACCAAATACACAACCAACTCCAAATATTTTACCCATCACTGCACAGCTCTACAAAAACTGAAATGGCTAGAACTACCAAACTACCTCTCCTACCTGCAACTAACCACAGCCCACAAAATACTCTTCAAACCTCAAACTGTCCTACACTAAGCTCAACATTCAACTACTACCACCCAAATAAGCCCTTTAGATCAGGGGATCAGAGGCTCCTGCAGGTTCACAAACCTAACCAACCACCTGGTCAGCTTCTTTACTCCTTCTCAATAGCAAAGAACTGGAATACTTTGCCTCTAACCATCAGAACAACTCAAAACCCCTCCCATTTCAAAACCTACCTTCATATCCACCTTTTCCTCAAGCTGGAAGTGCACTGCACCAAGCCCCCCTAGAATATGTAGACCATATGCTCAACAGCACTATCTCAGGTAATCCAAGATGGGCAACTGGACACTATCTGGCCAGTAGCCTATTGATCCAGGGCTGTTGGCTTTATGGTATACCCACACTGGCCAATAGGGGCACATAACCCCCCCACCATTAGCATGGGTATTTAGTGTAGCTTTATGGTGTGCCCACACTGGTCAAGAGGGGCACATAACCCCACCCACTGTTAGCATGGGTCCCTGGCATAGGTTAACCTAGGCCAGGGTCTCAACCCACTTCTCACCCATACCCATTTAACAAAATTAGTCAACATGACCAAATCACCTAGAGGCATATTTTACACTGTCAAGTGGCTAGCCATGAAATTGCACACAGTCTGTAATCCATGCTCCCTTATCTTGAGGATATTATGCACCACAGCTGATGCCCAAAGATGTGGGCTTATGCAACTCTTCCCCCTATAGGCACCATGTACAGCCTGTGCTGCTGCCCACAACTCCATTCTTGGTTGAGTTTGAGGTGGAACCACTCAGCATGTTTTTGGGAGGTAGGAGGAATCCCATAGAGAGAACATACAAACTCTACACAGATATTGCCCAGAAGTTAGGACTGAACCTTGTACATGGGAGTCAAATACCTTAACCATTATGACATCCTTCCAGCTTTCAGCCTTTATATTTAAGGAAGCATTTGTGACCAAAGGATACAAGGTTTCTGACACAAAACAAGAATATAGACCTCATTCCTATGTAGCTGACCAGTATGAAAATGTGCAGGATGATTCTTGTTAGCCATTCAAGTAACAGATGTGTGCCATGCTGTATGTATTCCAGATATATAGGAATATGCATAAATGATATATCCTCACTCTTTTATAGTCAATAAAACCTAATATATTATTTATGCAAAAATTACTCACAAATAACCAGCAATATGCTTGCCTCTAAGAATTATGTGCAAATACTTGATTATTTATAGCACATTTAAGATTCTGAAGAGTTTTTAGCACTGACTTTTGCTTGGTTTATGCTACTTTTTGCAGTGCCTATGACAGTGCAGAACATTATGGGAAATGTCATTATAAATGTGATACTAACAGAAGCCGGTGAACAGACAAACACTGATATGAAGATATTGATGTATTATGGACATCTAGAAATGCGTAATCAGAACAGTTGTTGTTTATATAGGTAGAGTAGGTATGCTGTCTCTGGTGCAGTGTTTTTGCGTACATAAATGCATTGCCAAAAGTTTTTACAAATACATGTGTGGCATTAACATGATGTATGGAGTTATACAGCACATTGTTTTATACATGTAGGCATATTGTTGTGCCTTGGTGTTGCTTGTTTATATGTTTAATAAATGATGTCTGGAAATGCTGTAGCCTTTGAAACTGTATGTTTTTCAATTTGGGCAATTTGTATATTTTTACAACTGATAGATAATGGTAGTAGTGATAAATATAACACGTAATTAACATCTTTTACATGTACATATGTGCTTTATCAGAGTATGTGAGTCTAAAATTGCACTACAGAAAGTGTGCATAACAAATTACTATGTAGAAATCATTTGTGGGGTTTTATGTAAATAGTCACAACTCATTATTGCAATACATTTTCCAGATTAAAATCAATGCATATGTGCTTTTTGGATGTGTGATTAATGTTCACAGCACTGGATGGGGCGGATTAAAATTATCAACTGGTTTGTATACAGTGGATAACAGGGCATATATGTGACCTCAAATGTACAAATATATCTCACAGCTGCTCTACGCTTATAACAGCATACTGTAAATATATGTACCTCTTAAAGTTTATGAATACAAGAATTTACAGACAGTTTCTTATTCATTTGTTGACTGGGTAAACTCAATGGACATGTAACCTGGAAGCACTTTCTTGTTAAGTGACTTACTCAGAGTCACACAATAGGTATATGGATGTAGAAGGATCAATCATTTACCATGGGCTACAGGAAGTAGTTTAATTCAACCCTTAGGATGCTTTCTACCTACAATATGATTCCAGTATTATGTAGGTACCAGAACCCTACCTGTATTTGATAAAACTTTCATTTCCTTATCTTTGAATCAAAGGAAAGGAAAGGAAAGCCTGTCCAATGTTTTAAGCTTAAATTGTCACATACTTTGCAGAAGAATTTGTCTTTGCCTGAATGACATACCACAGACACAGAGAACAATTTGTAGTTTACCCTGTCACATATTGCTGAAATTTTCATATAGGAAATTAGTCATGCTGATGTCAGAAGACAGGCAACTGCTATAAAAAAACACAGAGCTGTATGAAATTGTTTTCAACTGTCTTTATTGCAGATTTACACCAATTCACTGCTTCCAATGTAGTTATGCCTTTCATAGCAAAATAAAGCAATTAGATCTTGTCGGTCAAAGGTTCAAAGGGAGTTGTCACCTCTTCTGACAAATTCACATAAGCAATATCACAGTATTGAAATGTTAGACTTTAAATGTTGAATGTTAACACTACTTTATATATTAAAATTGCTTAAATGTAGTATCAAAGATGTACGTGTCATTTTTATGTCTCTCACTCACTATAGGACAGAACTGTCTAAATCAGGACTTCTCTGCAGGAAACCTACCCTACCAAGTAGGTGCAGTGCTGCTGTTTTTAAGAAGGCATTTTATGCTTTCTTGTGACATCCTTCCAGAGGGGGATGCATGTCTGGTGTACAGATCCATGGGAAGAGACATATTCTATGGACTTTGAGTCAGTCCTTACACAGGCATGAACATTTTCTGGCATACCGAGGAAATATAACCCTTGATGGCAACCATAATATACAGATGAATTTACTTTAGCATGCATGTGTTATGTACCCTTTCCTTAAAAACATTAGGAATAGTAAATTAGAAGTACATTAACTATCTAAATACTATAGAGTACATATATGTATAGAAGCATATGAGTGTGTGTGTATAATTATATAATGGAAAAACAGATTATATGGGTGAAGGCACATATATACAACTAGTGAAAGTTAACTTCCAAATCTGTAGTTAGTTAACTTTTTCATGTAAAAAAAATCCTTTAAAGTTTCTATAGTAATGCAACCAGCAAAACTGCTTGTCTATTAATTTGGTATAAAAGATATGTGTGTATTGCGCAGAACAGTTAATTAATTGTTTTGAATCTTGAGCTGTCTCTCTTATAAAGTTATATCAAATGATAAAGATCATCATTGGCTCTTGTAAGTCCTCCTCAGATCCAAGAACCCTTCTATCACAGACAGTGAGTCAGTCACAGGACAAACAAGTACAAAAACACAACAGAGATGCGAGGAGATAGCTGTACCCAGTGTTAAGGTACAGGACTGGCTTCACTTCCTTTTTATTTGTGAAACATGAAAATAAAAACACGTAAACATCTCAGTATTAAGTAACAGTAATAAACAGTCCAAAACTTCAGATGTTAATTCCTCCTCAGTGATGGTATTGAAGAAACAAACTCAAACATGCTTAGTCACCAGAATAAATCAGCCTTAATTTATGATAAGCGCTTTTGTCTTCCAACTGGACTTCATCAGATCAACTTTTCAATGACAACTTTAACGCATGGAACACCTGAAGTTTTGGACTGTTTATTACTGTTGCTTAATACTGTAACATTTAAGTGTTTTTATTTTGCATTTTTCAGAAAATCTGAAGGTAATGCTATTCAATGCTAGAAGTCTAAACCTCAAAATGCACACTCTTGAGGCACTCCTAAAAATGGAGAACATCAATATCTGTGTAGTAACTGAGACCTGGTTCAAGGCTCCAGAGAGCACCCCTGCAATACCAGGCTACAACTCTTACCACACTTTTCGGCCACCAAACCAGGATCGAAACATTAAAGGTGGAAGAGTGTCCATATTCACCAAGGATATTCACACCACCAGGCTAGTTGCCCAACACAATGCATCTGAATTTCTCCAGGTGCAACTAACACTAGGTAAGACTGCAATCCAAATTGTAGCTTGCTACAGATCCCCCACCATGCCCCAAGATTCTCACTACACCTTTCTAAACATATTGGAAAATAATAAAATACAACCAAACACCCTAATACTGGGTGATTTCAACTGCTCTGACATTAACTGGGAAAACTACTCGTGTACCAACACCTTTGCCCCACGGTTCTTGGAATTCATAAATTCCAATGCCCTGGATCAACTAATCCATAGTCCAACCAGGGGCTCCAATATCCTAGACCTGCTAATTGCCAATATGGGAAATCGATGCTCCACACTTATGGTCACCCCCTCGTTGGTCAGGTCAGACCATAAGCTAATCACCTTTAACATCCACATCCCACCCCCACTCCCCAGTAAGGAAACCTCCATAAAAAACTTCTCCAAAGCCAACTTCATGCTAATCAAGTCAGAAGTGACAAACTTCATGACACCCATGCAGATGGGAACTGAAAGTTCGACTGCTGAGTCCTACACTAAGGCACTGTATGAGCACATTAACTCATGCATGAATTGTGCCATCCCAAATAGAAGCAATATGCTCTCCTCCAAAAATAAGGAAGCCAATATGGTGGCCCCTGCCATAAACAAACTTTACAACAAAAGGGAGAAACTGTGAAAATCCCACAATGCAAAAAATTCCCTGACCAGCCTCAGTAAGAAGCTGAGATCCCTTGTAAAGTCCTCCAAAGCTAGTTATGAAAATAAAATTGCCAAAGATTCCAAAGACAACCACAAGGCATTCTATAACTATGTGAATAATCTAAATGGCAATGCTCAGATCTGCTCTGAGCTACAACAGAATGGCATTAAATATACTGATCCCAAGGATATTGCCAATATCTTGGCAGATTGATTCAGTGCCAACTTCACCCCCTCTCACCCCCTAAACTAGGAAGTTCAGTTGTGAGTGTTCTGCCATTTCACACTGAGCTTGATCGAAGGAAGGACACTGAGGAAACTCAGAGCTATAATATATAACATTAAATATCCTGTTTTTTGTTTATTTTGTTCTTTCTTTCTTTGTTATTTATAGCACTTTGTGTACTGTGTATTTTTCTAGCTAGTTTCACTGTGTGTGAGGTATTAACTGGAAATTGTCCACTTTTATTAAGCATCTGTTGGGTTGTTTGTTTCTGATAACTTGTTGCAGTTAAACTATTTTTTCTAGAGGCTCCTTTAGCTGTTTAAAACTTTCATTTAAAAGCTCACTGCTGCTTTTCAGCTGTGAGAAACATTTCTGCAGTTTGTTTTCCACCCTCCCTCCCTGTTGGTATCGTGTTTTTATACTTGGTGGCTTTGCAGTTGCCCGCCCCTAGTATAAATTTGATCTGGGACCCTCCTCCCAGTCTAGTGTCATTACCTCATTCTACCCAGTACAGGGAGAACATTTGAGAAGGCCAATCAGCTTAGTTTCTGCTACTCCTTTCTCTCTTTCCTTTCTCTCTTTCCACTTAAAAAAAATATATATATCTGCTTTTACTGTATTTGTGTTTCTTCCTACTTTATTTTGCTTTTGCGTCATCTTAAAAGTACTCAATTGTATTTATTACTGCTGGTGTAACTCATTCTAAGCCTTTTAGTTTAAGCACTTGGGCTTCAGACCAGTTGTTTTACATTAAGAAGGTTTGTGGTCTGCACTGTAGTGGCAGAACAGGTAGCCTACATCCTTCTAGGTTGGGAACTGCTGATTGAGGGCTCAGTGTCTGTTATTCTAAAAGTGTATTAATTCTGGTTTAAGCACTTGGGCTTCAGGCCAGTTATTTTACATTAAGAGGGTTCGTGGTCTGCACTCTTGTGGGAGGAGAGGCTGGACTCTGCCCTTCTGAGCTGGGAATTTCTGGTTAAAGGCTTATAGTGCCTGCATATTTGAACTGTTTCTTACAGAAATTGGTACACCTTGTTTGCTGTAGCATAGACTAGATCCAGGCTTGCTGAATCTAGCTTTGTTTGTATGCTTGTTGTTTGTTTGCTTGTTATTTCCCTGAAATGCTAATTCCACCTAAAACACGGCTTTTCAGCGCTTCTGTGGATCCCTAGTGATATCTGCATTGCTTACTGTACTTATTTCCTTGTTTCACTTGAAAGAAAGTTACTGTTTGTCATTTTTGCATTTAAGTTACCTGTAACACATTGCATTTAAGTTACCTAGCACTTGCTCACTAAGTCAGCACTAAAAAATTAAAAGCACTACACCCTCACAAACTCCCCTTGAGTACCTTGTTCCCCATTGGCCCTTTTTTCAATTATAAAGGAATTCTCAATACTATTCTAGCATGTCCAAAGGTCAGTTGTCAATCTCCTCTCCGGTCCAGCTGGTGAATCTGGGAATCTTGAGGTAATGTTACAACTGCCTCATGTACACAGACAATTCTCTCCTCCTCCAAACAAATTCCAACACATGTGAGAGATGCAACCATATAGCCAAACTGGAGGCTAAGCTCTCTCAACTCAGTACTGGCGTAACCAGTCAGGAGGAGAAGGAAACCACACTCACTACAATTCCAGTCTCACATAGACCTACCACGACAGCAAACCAAACACATAAACATACAAAAACATACTCGGAGGCTCTAAATAAAAATCTGCCTAAGCAGCAGAGACCTCCAAAGCAGTCACCCAAGCAACCGCTACCCCAAAACAAAACACGTGCAACACATAGCTCACAAAGCCAGTGTGCCGAACAGTCACAGCCCTTAAGGCTAAACAACACACCTCATACACTTGTAATAGGTGACTCTATTGTCAGGCACACTGACGTCCCGCTCACCAGGCTGAACAAGGAGAAGGTCACAGTGAGCTGCCTGTCGGGTGCTAGAATCTGCCACATAACACAAGCACTCAGGTCACTCCAAGGCAAGTACAAATATGACTCAGTCATTGTCCATGCTCGTGTGAATGACCTGAGATGTACCTCTATGGACTACATGAAAAGAGACATAGAGGAGCTCTCTGAGCATGTAGCCCAGGCCGGTATGACCCTGACCTTGAGTAACATCTTACCCTCACAAAGAATGATGCCATAATATGAAGACAAGATGATCAATTTCAACAATTGGCTTAAGTATTGGTGTCATTCAAAGGGGATCCAATGCCTGTCAGCCTGGGATGACATGCTCGACAAGCCACGATGCTTCACTAGGGGCGGCTTGCACCTGTCACCCCTGGGCTTTTGGATATTGGCAAAGGCTCTTGCTACCCTCATAGTGCCTTTTTTAGGCAAGGCTCAAAAGACAAACCCACCTCCATAGGTATCACAAGGGATAAGAAATTAAGAGTAATGCTACTCAACGCCAGACGTCTAAACCTCAAGATGCATGCACTCAAAACTCTCCTTAGCATGGAGAACATCGATATCTGTGCAGTAACAGAAACCTGGTTCAAGGCTCCCGAGAGCACCCCAGCACTACCAGGTTATACCTCATACCATGCTTTTCAACCCCAAAACTTGGACTGAACCACAAAAGGAGGGGGAGTATCAATATTCGTTAAAGATACCCACACCTCCAGGTTGGTGGCACAGCATGAAGCATCAGAGACTATCCATGTGCAACTAACAGTGGGTAAAACTGCCTTCCAGTTTATAGCCTGCTACAGACCACCCTCCCAAACCCAGGAACCCCACTCAGCCTTCCTGAGAACACTGGAAAATATGAAGGTCTCTCCAAACACCATTATATTGGGTGACTTCAACTACCCAAACATAGACTGGGAGCATTACTCTAGCTCCAACACCCTAGCCCAAAGATTCCTAGAATTTATAAACTCAAATGCTATGGAACAACTTGTTACCACTCCCACAAGAGGGGAAAACATACTGGACCTGATCATCACCAACATGGGGACTCTATGCTCCAGAACAGAAGTGTATCCCTCACTGGTAAGATCAGACCATAAACTAATCTCACTGGATATTCACATCCCGACCCCACCCCCTGCCCAGAAAACCACAGTGAAAAACTTCTCTAAAGCAAATTTCATACTCCTCAAAACCGAGGTGGAATCCTTCAAAGCCCCCGGGCCTGTGGAAAATACGGCCCAGACTGCAGAATCCTTTATAAACGCATTCTATGAACACCTTCAGGAATGCATGGATCATGCAATCCCAAATAAAACCAAGACCCAATCCTCCAAAGGCAGACATCCTGTCTGGTGGACCCCAGTCATAAATAAACTATACAATAGAAGGAGGAAGCTACTACATGATAGAGCAAAATCCCAAAAAGGGAAGGCATCTCTGATCAGTATTAGCAAAAAACTATGGGCACTCATAAAATCGTCTAAGGCCAGCTTCGAGAGAAAAATTGCACAGGGCACTAAGGATAATCACAAGGCTTTCTTTAGTTATGTTAGGAACCTGGGTGGGAATTCCCAGATATGCTCAGAATTAGTCCAAAATGACAAAAAAGACACCGAACCCACAGACATTGCCAACATCCTAGCTGACAGGTTCAGCACAAACCCCCCCCCACCACCAAAATGGCAAATATCTATCCCAGCAGAGTGTTGCCCCCCTGACATCTCAGATGCACAGGTAAGAGACGCCCTCTCCAAAGCAAAAAACACAGCATCAATGGGACCAGATGGTGTCCCAGGCTGTGCCCTACATGAACTCCAAGAAGAGCTAAACCCAAACATAAAACTACTGTTCAATCTCAGCCTTACTACAGGTTATGTACCCAAAGAGTGGCGTACAGCAACAGTGGTCCCTCTCCACAAAGGTGGTGCCTCAACGGATCCTGGAAACTATCGCCCCATAAGCCTGAATAGCTTGGTCTGCAAAGCTATGGAAAGGATCATCATGGACCTCATAAATAAAGATATTGGGGATCTACAGACACTGGATCCTGCCCAGTTCAGCTTTGTTAAGGGCAGATCCTGCCTCTTAAACCTGGTTGATTTCTTTGAAACAGTCACCAAGGCCATTGACGAGGGGAAGGTGGTCAACACAGCCTACCTGGTCCTTGCAAAAGTCTTTGATACAATACCCCACTCAAGCATTATAGATAAGCTCACCAGCTTAAATACAAACCCCTATGTCACTAGATGGGTTGCAAACTGGCTCAAGGACAGAACCCACATGGTTAGAATTGCTGGAGCCATGTCAGACTCCAAACCAGTTACAAGTGGCATCCCACAAGGCTCAGTCGTGGGACCTCTCTTGGAGGTACAGGCCAACATGGAAGGACTGTGGCTGACCAAGTTCGCAGATGACTGCAAACTGGGCACCATAATTGACTCTCCAGCCAAAACAAGCATCCTCCAAAAGGGCCTCATAGAAACAGACAACTGGTGCCAGAGCCATGGCCTCAAGCTAAATGCCAAAAAGTGTATAGTCATCCCCTTTGGCAAAAATAAAGTGCCCACAAATTACCACATAGGTGGTAATCCATTAAGTACAGAAGAAGTAATTAGGGACCTGGGGACCCAAGTTGATAGCAATCTCTCATTTGACAACCACGTGGCCACAGTGGTTAGAAAAACATTTTATATAGCCCACCTAATCATGAAGGGATTCACATCTAGATCAGGGGAGGTCATTGTGCCTCTTTACTCATCCCTCATCAGGCCCATAATTGAGAACAATGCCCCTTTTGGGATGTACCTTACCAGACACCTGCAGCAACTGGAAAGACCCCAAAAGTACCTCACCAAGGGGATCAAAGGGCTCAAACAGATGCCATATGCTGCCCAGTTAAAGAAACTCCAGCTCTACTCAGTGGCATACCACCTGCTCAGAGGGAATCTGTGCCTGACGTATAAAGCCATGTCCAACCTGAAATTAATGGACATGCTGCACCTCAGAAAATCCAAATCCCATCGAGCTACGCGCTCAAGAGACTTGAACCTCAGCACTGAAATAAATAGGACATGCTGGAGGGACAGATTCATAACCCAGAGGCTCCCCTCACTTTGGAATAAAATCCCAGTCCAGGTTAGGCAGAGTCCCTCACTTACTCTCTTCAAGAGGAATCTTGATGAGTGGATGGGAGATCATAGGTTTACCCCGGGTATCACGTCTGTGTCACTGTTAGACAGAGGCACAGTATACTAACCTCGAAAAAGGGCATAGCAAAATTAATTTAAAATGGGTGGCGAAAGCCAAACACACTCTGGCTAGGCTTATAAATGCCCTAGGGCAGATAGCCTAGTATGAACCTATGAACCTATAAACGGCCCATCTCAATACTGGAAAATTGCCAAATTCCGGTCATAACGGCCACACAGGTAACAAACGCACTCTCCAAAGCTAAGAATACAACATCCATGGGACCAGATGACATCCCGGGCTGTGTACTACATGAACTATATGAACATGAACTGCTTGATCAAACTATATTCTACTCTCAGTTTATGTACTTTCTCTCTCTCTACTCCTCATATGTAAATATTGTAAATAGCATGTAACCTTACACCTTCTTTTCATACAGTCAAACCTGCTACTTAAGGAAACTACTAAATCTATTGTATCTACCTTCCTGAATGATGTTTTTTGAAGTATACTGCGTGTATTTGCTTTTTTACTAACTGTATTCAATGTAATGTTATTCCAAATGTATATATTTTATTACTATCTTTTACACTATGTAACTTAGATTGTATTTGCTTTGCTTTTGGAGCTTTTCTCCCCGGGCCTCCACTGAAAATGGGTACATTCTGGCTCAGTGGACTTCCCCGGTAATCAAACTGGAAATAAAATAAATAAATAAATAAATAAACTACAAAATGAACTGGCACCTCACCTAAGTGTCATGTTTAATCATACCCTGACCTCAGGCTTCATGCCCACTGAGTGGCACACAGTTACAGTTATCCCACTCCACAAGGGGGGATCCACCTTGGATCCCGGGAACTACTGCCCCATCAGTCTGATGAGCCTGATCTGCATGGCCATGGAACGTATTATCATGGAACTTATAAACAAAGATATTGGCAACCTACAAACACCGGACCCCACCTAGTTGGAGTTCGTGAAGGGCCGATCTTGTCTCCTGAACCTGATTGACTTTTTTGTATCAGTCTCCAGAGCTGTGGGTGAGGGTAAGGCAGTCCACGCAGCCTATCTGGACCTTGCCAAGGCTTTTGACACCATCCCCCACTCTGGAATCATAGATAAACTTACTAAGCTGGGCATTAATCCCTACACTCGATGAGTTGCTAACTGGCTTACTGACAGAACACACACTGTAAAAGTAGCTGACTCCAAATCCAGCTCCAGACAAGTGACAAGTGGAGTACCTCAGGGTTCATTCCTGGAACCGCTCTTGTTTGGCATCTACTTCTCTGAAGTACAGGCCATTACTAAGGGACTCTGGCTAACAAAGTTTGCAGATGACTGCAAACTGGGAGCCATTATTGAATCCCCAAATTATGTGAATACTCTACAAAAGGGCCTTACAGAAACAGATGCTTGGTGCCAGAGCCATGGGCTCAAGCTCAATGCCAAGAAATGTATAGTTATCCCCTTTGGGAAAAAACATGTACCCGTGAATTACCACATAGGTAAACAAACAAGACAGGCAACTGCTATAAAAAAACACAGAGCTGTATGAAATTGTTTTCAACTGTCTTTATTGCAGATTTACACCAATTCACTGCTTCCAATGTAGTTATGCCTTTCATAGCAAAATAAAGCAATTAGATCTTGTCGGTCAAAGGTTCAAAGGGAGTTGTCACCTCTTCTGACAAATTCACATAAGCAATATCACAGTATTGAAATGTTAGACTTTAAATGTTGAATGTTAACACTACTTTATATATTAAAATTGCTTAAATGTAGTATCAAAGATGTACGTGTCATTTTTATGCCTCTCACTCACTATAGGACAGAACTGTCTAAATCAGGACTTCTCTGCAGGAAACCGACCCTACCAAGTAGGTGCAGTGCTGCTGTTTTTAAGAAGGCATTTTATGCTTTCTTGTGACATCCTTCCAGAGGGGGATGCATGTCTGGTGTACAGATCCATGGGAAGAGACATATTCTATGGACTTTGAGTCAGTCCTTACACAGGCATGAACATTTTCTGGTATACCGAGGAAATATAACCCTTGATGGCAACCATAATATACAGATGAATTTACTTTAGCATGCATGTGTTATGTACCCTTTCCTTAAAAACATTAGGAATAGTAAATTAGAAGTACATTAACTATCTAAATACTATAGAGTACATATATGTATAGAAGCATATGAGTGTGTGTGTATAATTATATAATGGAAAAACAGATTATATGGGTGAAGGCACATATATATAACTAGTGAAAGTTAACTTCCAAATCTGTAGTTAGTTAACTTTTTCATGTAAAAAAAATCCTTTAAAGTTTCTATAGTAGTGCAACCAGCAAAACTGCTTGTCTATTAATTTGGTATAAAAGATATGTGTGTATTGCGCAGAACAGTTAATTAATTGTTTTGAATCTTGAGCTGTCTCTCTTATAAAGTTATATCAAATGATAAAGATCATCATTGGCTCTTGTAAGTCCTCCTCAGATCCAAGAACCCTTCTATCACAGACAGTGAGTCAGTCACAGGACAAACAAGTACAAAAACACAACAGAGATGCGAGGAGATAGCTGTACCCAGTGTTAAGGTACAGGACTGGCTTCACTTCCTTTTTATTTGTGAAACATGAAAATAAAAACACGTAAACATCTCAGTATTAAGTAACAGTAATAAACAGTCCAAAACTTCAGATGTTAATTCCTCCTCAGTGATGGTATTGAAGAAACAAACTCAAACATGCTTAGTCACCGGAATAAATCAGCCTTAATTTATGATAAGCGCTTTTGTCTTCCAACTGGACTTCATCAGATCAACTTTTCAATGACAACTTTAACCCATGGAACACCTGAAGTTTTGGACTGTTTATTACTGTTGCTTAATACTGTAACATTTAAGTGTTTTTATTTTGCATTTTTCAGAAAATCTGAAGGTAATGCTATTCAATGCTAGAAGTCTAAACCTCAAAATGCACACTCTTGAGGCACTCCTAAAAATGGAGAACATCGATATCTGTGTAGTAACTGAGACCTGGTTCAAGGCTCCAGAGAGCACCCCTGCAATACCAGGCTACAACTCTTACCACACTTTTCAGCCACCAAACCAGGATCGAAACATTAAAGGTGGAAGAGTGTCCATATTCACCAAGGATATTCACACCACCAGGCTAGTTGCCCAACACAATGCATCTGAATTTCTCCAGGTGCAACTAACACTAGGTAAGACTGCAATCCAAATTGTAGCTTGCTACAGATCCCCCACCATGCCCCAAGATTCTCACTACACCTTTCTAAACATATTGGAAAATAATAAAATACAACCAAACACCCTAATACTGGGTGATTTCAATTACTCTGACATTAACTGGGAAAACTACTCGTGTACCAACACCTTTGCCCCACGGTTCTTGGAATTCATAAATTCCAATGCCCTGGATCAACTAATCCATAGTCCAACCAGGGGTTCCAATATCCTAGACTTGGTAATTGCCAATATGGGAAATCGATGCTCCACACTTATGGTCACCCCCTCGTTGGTCAGGTCAGACCATAAGCTAATCACCTTTAACATCCACATCCCACCCCCACTCCCCAGTAAGGAAACCTCCATAAAAAACTTCTCCAAAGCCAACTTCATGCTAATCAAGTCAGAAGTGACAAACTTCATGACACCCATGCAGATGGGAACTGAAAGTTCGACTGCTGAGTCCTACACTAAGGCACTGTATGAGCACATTAACTCATGCATGAATTGTGCCATCCCAAATAGAAGCAATATTCTCTCCTCCAAAAATAAGGAAGCCAATCTGGTGGCCCCTGCCATAAACAAACTTTACAACAAAAGGGAGAAACTGTGAAAATCCCACAATGCAAAAAATTCCCTTACCAGCCTCAGTAAGAAGCTGAGATCCCTTGTAAAGTCCTCCAAAGCTAGTTATGAAAATAAAATTGCCAAAGATTCCAAAGACAACCACAAGGCATTCTATAACTATGTGAAGAATCTAAATGGCAATGCTCAGATCTGCTCTGAGCTACAACAGAATGGCATTAAATATACTGATCCCAAGGATATTGCCAATATCTTGGCAGATTGATTCAGTGCCAACTTCACCCCCTCTCACCCCTAAACTAGGAAGTTCAGTTGTGAGTGTTCTGCCATTTCACACTGAGCTTGATCGAAGAAAGGACACTGAGGAAACTCAGAGCTATAATATATAACATTAAATATCCTGTTTTTTGTTTATTTTGTTCTTTCTTTCTTTGTTATTTATAGCACTTTGTGTACTGTGTATTTATCTAGCTAGTTTCACTGTGTGTGAGGTATTAACTGGAAATTGTCCACTTTTATTAAGCATCTGTTGGGTTGTTTGTTTCTGATAACTTGTTGCAGTTAAACTATTTTTTCTAGAGGCTCCTCTAGCTGTTTAAAACTTTCATTTAAAAGCTCACTGCTGCTTTTCAGCTGTGAGAAACATTTCTGCAGTTTGTTTTCCACCCTCCCTCCCTGTTGGTATCGTGTTTTTATACTTGGTGGCTTTGCAGTTGCCCGCCCCTAGTGTAAATTTGATCTGTGACCCCCTCCCAGTCTAGTGTCATTACCTCATTCTACCCAGTACAGGGAGAACATTTGAGAAGGCCAATCAGCTTAGTTTCTGCTACTCCTTTCTCTCTTTCCTTTCTCTCTTTCCACTTAAAAAAAAAAAAAATATATCTGCTTTTACTGTATTTGTGTTTCTTCCTACTTTATTTTGCTTTTGCATCATCTTAAAAGTACTCAATTGTATTTATTACTGCTGGTGTAACTCATTCTAAGCCTTTTAGTTTAAGCACTTGGGCTTCAGACCAGTTGTTTTACATTAAGAAGGTTTGTGGTCTGCACTGTCGTGGCAGAACAGGTAGCCTACATCCTTCTAAGTTGGGAACTGCTGATTGAGGGCTCAGTGTCTGTTATTCTAAAAGTGTATTAATTCTGGTTTAAGCACTTGGGCTTCAGGCCAGTTATTTTACATTTAGAGGGTTCGTGGTCTGCACTCTTGTGGGAGGAGAGGCTGGACTCTGCCCTTCTGAGCTGGGAATTTCTGGTTAAAGGCTTATAGTGCCTGCATATTTGAACTGTTTCTTACAGAAATTGGTACACCTTGTTTGCTGTAGCATAGACTAGATCCAGGCTTGCTGAATCTAGCTTTGTTTGTATGCTTGTTGTTTGTTTGCTTGTTATTTCCCTGAAATGCTAATTCCACCTAAAACACGGCTTTTCAGCACTTCTGTGGATCCCTAGTGATATCTGCATTGCTTACTGTACTTATTTCCTTGTTTCACTTGAAAGAAAGTTACTGTTTGTCGTTTTTGCATTTAAGTTACCTGTAACACATTGCATTTAAGTTACCTGGCACTTGCTCACTAAGTCAGCACTAAAAAATTAAAAGCACTACACCCTCACAAACTCCCCTTGAGTACCTTGTTCCCCATTGGCCCTTTTTTCAATTATAAAGGAATTCTCAATACTATTCTAGCATGTCCAAAGGTCAGTTGTCAATCTCCTCTCCGGTCCAGCTGGTGAATCTGGGAATCTTGAGGTAATGTTACAACTGCCTCATGTACACAGACAATTCTCTCCTCCTCCAAACAAATTCCAACACATGTGAGAGATGCAACCATATAGCCAAACTGGAGGCTAAGCTCTCTCAACTCAGTACTGGCGTAACCAGTCAGGAGGAGAAGGAAACCACACTCACTACAATTCCAGTCTCACATAGACCTACCACGACAGCAAAACAAACACATAAACACACAAAAACATACTCGGAGGCTCTAAATAAAAATCTGCCTAAGCAGCAGCGACCTCCAAAGCAGTCACCCAAGCAACCGCTACCCCAAAACAAAACACGTGCAACACATAGCTCACAAAGCCAGTGTGCCGAACAGTCACAGCCCTTAAGGCTAAACAACACACCTCATACACTTGTAATAGGTGACTCTATTGTCAGGCACACTGACGTCCCGCTCACCAGGCTGAACAAGGAGAAGGTCACAGTGAGCTGCCTGTCGGGTGCTAGGATTCGCCACATAACACAAGCACTCAGGTCACTCCAAGGCAAGTACAAATATGACTCAGTCATTGTCCATGCTGGTGTGAATGACCTGAGATGTACCTCTATGGACTACATGAAAAGAGACATAGAGGAGCTCTCTGAGCATGTAGCCCAGGCCGGTATGACCCTGACCTTGAGTAACATCTTACCTTCACCAAGAATGATGCCACAATATGAAGACAAGATGATCAATTTCAACAATTGGCTTAAGTATTGGTGTCATTCAAAGGGGATCCAATGCCTGTCAGCCTGGGATGACATGCTCGACAAGCCACGATGCTTCGCTAGGGGTGGCTTGCACCTGTCACCCCTGGGCTTTTGGATATTGGCAAAGGCTCTTGCTACCCTCATAGTGCCTTTTTTAGGCAAGGCTCAAAAGACAAACCCACCTCCATAGGTATCACAAGGGATAAGAAATTAAGAGTAATGCTACTCAACGCCAGAAGTCTAAACCTCAAGATGCATGCACTCAAAACTCTCCTTAGCATGGAGAACATCGATATCTGTGCAGTAACAGAAACCTGGTTCAAGGCTCCCGAGAGCACCCCAGCACTACCAGGTTATACCTCATACCATGCTTTTCAACCCCAAAACTTGGACTGAACCACAAAAGGAGGGGGAGTATCAATATTCGTTAAAGATACCCACACCTCCAGGTTGGTGGCACAGCATGAAGCATCAGAGACTATCCATGTGCAACTAACAGTGGGTAAAACTGCCTTCCAGTTTATAGCCTGCTACAGACCACCCTCCCAAACCCAGGAACCCCACTCAGCCTTCCTGAGAACACTGGAAAATATGAAGGTCTCTCCAAACACCATTATATTGGGTGACTTCAACTACCCAAACATAGACTGGGAGCATTACTCTAGCTCCAACACCCTAGCCCAAAGGTTCCTAGAATTTATAAACTCAAATGCTATGGAACAACTTGTTCCCACTCCCACAAGAGGGGAAAACATACTGGACCTGATCATCACCAACATGGGGACTCTATGCTCCAGAACAGAAGTGTATCCCTCACTGGTAAGATCAGACCATAAACTAATCTCACTGGATATTCACATCCCGACCCCACCCCCTGCCCAGAAAACCACAGTGAAAAACTTCTCTAAAGCAAATTTCACACTCCTCAAAACCGAGATGGAATCCTTCAAAGCCCCCGGGCCTGTGGAAAATACGGCCCAGACCGCAGAATCCTTTATAAACGCATTCTATGAACACCTTCAGGAATGCATGGATCATGCAATCACAAATAAAACCAAGACCCAATCCTCCAAAGGCAGACATCCTGTCTGGTGGACCCCAGTCATAAATAAACTATACAATAGAAGGAGGAAGCTACTACATGATAGAGCAAAATCCCAAAAAGGGAAGGCATCTCTGATCAGTATTAGCAAAAAACTATGGGCACTCATAAAATCGTCTAAGGCCAGCTTCGAGAGAAAAATTGCACAGGACACTAAGGATAATCACAAGGCTTTCTTTAGTTATGTTAGGAACCTGGGTGGGAATTCCCAGATATGCTCAGAATTAGTCCAAAATGACAAAAAAGACACCGAACCCACAGACATTGCCAACATCCAAGCTGACAGGTTCAGCACAAACTCCCCCCCCACCACCAAAAGGGCAAATATCTATCCCAGCAGAGTGTTGCCCCCCTGACATCTCAGATGCACAGGTAAGAGATGCCCTCTCCAAAGCAAAAAACACAGCATCAATGGGACCAGATGGTGTCCCAGGCTGCGTCCTACATGAACTCCAAGAAGAGCTAAACCCAAACATAAAACTACTGTTCAATCTCAGCCTTACTACAGGATATGTACCCAAAGAGTGGCGTACAGCAACAGTGGTCCCTCTCCACAAAGGTGGTGCCTCAACGGATCCTGGAAACTATCGCCCCATAAGCCTGAATAGCTTGGTCTGCAAAGCTATGGAAAGGATCATCATGGACCTCATAAATAAAGATATTGGGGACCTACAGACACTGGATCCTACCCAGTTCAGCTTTGTTAAGGGCAGATCCTGCCTCTTAAACCTGGTTGATTTCTTTGAAACAGTCACCAAGGCCATTGACGAGGGGAAGGTGGTCCACACAGCCTACCTGGTCCTTGCAAAAGCCTTTGATACAATACCCCACTCAGGCATTATAGATAAGCTCACCAGCTTAAATACAAACCCCTATGTCACTAGATGGGTTGCAAACTGGCTCAAGGACAGAACCCACATGGTTAGAATTGCTGGAGCCATGTCAGACTCCAAACCAGTTACAAGTGGCATCCCACAAGGCTCAGTCGTGGGACCTCTCTTGGAGGTACAGGCCAACATGGAAGGACTGTGGCTGACCAAGTTCGCAGATGACTGCAAACTGGGCACCATAATCGACTCTCCAGCCGAGATAAGCATCCTCCAAAAGGGCCTCATAGAAACAGACAACTGGTGCCAGAGCCATGGCCTCAAGCTAAATGCCAAAAAGTGTATAGTCATCCCCTTTGGCAAAAACAAAGTGCCCACAAATTACCACATAGGTGGCAATCCATTAAGTACAGAAGAAGTAATTAGGGACCTGGGGACCCAAGTTGATAGCAATCTCTCATTTGACAACCACGTGGCCACAGTGGTTAGAAAAACATTTCATATAGCCCACCTAATCATGAAGGGATTCACATCTAGATCAGGGGAGGTCATTGTGCCTCTTTACTCATCCCTCATCAGGCCCATAATTGAGTACAATGCCCCTTTTGGGATGTACCTTACCAGACACCTGCAGCAATTGGAAAGACCCCAAAAGTACCTCACCAAGAGGATCAAAGGGCTCAAACAGATGCCATATGCTGCCCGGTTAAAGAAACTCCAGCTCTACTCAGTGGCATACCACCTGCTCAGAGGGAATCTGTGCCTGACGTATAAAGCCATGTCCAACCTGAAATTCATGGACATGCTGCACCTCAGAAAATCCAAATCCCATCGAGCTACACGCTCAAGAGATTTGAACCTCAGCACTGAAATAAATAGGACATGCTGGAGGGACAGATTCATAACCCAGAGGCTCCCCTCACTCTGGAATAAAATCCCAGTCCAGGTTAGGTAGAGTCCCTCACTTACTCTCTTCAAGAGGAATCTTGATGAGTGGATGGGAGATCGTAGGTTTACCCCGGGTATCACGTCTGTGTCACTGTTAGACAGAGGCACAGTATACTAACCTCGAAAAAGGGCATAGCAAAATTAATTTAAAATGGGTGGCGAAAGCCAAACACACTCTGGCTAGGCTTATAAATGCCCTAGGGCAGATAGCCTAGTATGAACCTATGAACCTATAAACGGCCCATCTCAATACTGGAAAATTGCCAAATTCTGGTCATAACGGCCACACAGGTAACAAACGCACTCTCCAAAGCTAAGAATACAACATCCATGGGACCAGATGACATCCCTTGCTGTGTACTACATGAACTACAAAATGAACTGGCACCTCACCTAAGTGTCATGTTTAATCATACCCTGACCTCAGGCTTCATGCCCACTGAGTGGCACACAGTTACAGTTATCCCACTCCACAAGGGGGGATCCACCTTGGATCCCGGGAACTACTGCCCCATCAGTCTGATGAGCCTGATCGGCAAGGCCATGGAACGTATTATCATGGAACTTATAAACAAAGATATTGGCAACCTACAAACACCGGACCCCACCTAGTTGGAGTTCGTGAAGGGCCGATCTTGTCTCCTGAACCTGATTTACTTTTTTGAATCAGTCTCCAGAGCTGTGGGTGAGGGTAGGCAGTCCACAGAGCCTATCTGGACCTTGCCAAGGCTTTTGACACCATCCCCCACTCTGGAATCATAGATAAACTTACTAAGCTGGGCATTAATCCCTACACTCGATGAGTTGCTAACTGGCTTACTGACAGAACACACACTGTAAAAGTAGCTGACTCCAAATCCAGCTCCAGACAAGTGACAAGTGGAGTACCTCAGGGTTCATTCCTGGAACCATTCTTGTTTGGCATCTACTTCTCTGAAGTACAGGCCAATACTAAGGGACTCTGGCTAACAAAGTTTGCAGATGACTGCAAACTGGGAGCCATTATTGAATCCCCAAATGATGTGAATACTCTACAAAAGGGCCTTACAGAAACAGATGCTTGGTGCCGGAGCCATGGGCTCAAGCTCAATGCCAAGAAATGTATAGTTATCCCCTTTGGGAAAAAACATGTACCCGTGAATTACCATATAGGTGGCAGTACACTAAACACTGAAAGTGTGATAAGAGACTTAGGGACACAGGTGGACAGTGTTCTCACCTTCAATAACCAGATCGCCACAACAGTCAGGAAATCCTTCTATGTGGCACACCTCATCACTAAGGACTTTTCATCCAGAAAAAAAGGAGGTCATTGTCCCACTGTACTCATCCCTCATTAGACCCATTATAGAATACAACACCCCATTTGGTATGTACCTCTCAAGACATCTGCAACAACTGGAAAGGCCGCAGAAATACCCCACTAAAAGAATCACAGACCTAAAGCAGATGCCCTATGAAAACCACCTTAAACAACTCCAGCTATACTCTGTGGCAAATCGTCTACTCAGAGGCAATCTCTGCTTAACATACAAGGCCATGTCAAACCCAGAGCTGTTGGACATGCTACACTTAAAGAAATCCCAATCCCTCAGAGCCACACACTCCGGGGATCTAAACCTTGTCATCACAATAAACAAAACATGCTGGAGGGATAGGTTCCTGACCCAGAGACTCCCCAGACTCTGGAATAGACTGCCCATACATGTCAAGCAGAGCACCTCCTTGGCCCTCTTCAAAAGCAACCTTGACGATTGGATGGGAGAAAGGAAATTCACCTCGGGGATCACGTCAGTCGCCCTGCTAGACAGGGGTCCAGGGAAGTAAATACTGTGGGAAGAAATAGCCAGGGAATTGTTATGGCTAGGCTTGTATAGGCCCTAGAGCCGATAGCCTAGAACCAACCTATGAACCTATAATGAAGTGAAGTCAGTCCTCTTCCTTAATTTTGAGGACAGCTATACCGTCACATCTCTTATAAAGTTCTAAATGTTTTTGCTTTAATAGATGTTTTGCACATTTTCATAATAACTTTGTGTATGTAACGTAGATCTTTTCTCCATAGGTATTCACCGAAAAGGGGTTTCATTTAACAGTCAGAGTTTACTGGTAATGAAATGTAAATAAGTAAGTAAGTAAACAATGGGAGTGATTGGGGCTGAAGCTCCAGGCTTACACATATGAAATAGGCCTGGTCTTTGTATTTTCACATTAGTCTGAAATCATATGCTATTTAAACACTAAATAGAGCACTTACAATTTTCAGCTCCATATCCACTAGGCACAATCCAGCACCAAGTGCCTGTGAGGCAGAGTATGACTAAACTACCAAGCAAAGAGACAGAGAGAGTGGAACACTGACATAATGAAACCAAACACTGCATTTTTCATTAGTCAGTTTATTAATATTTGGGTACTTGATTGTGGCATTCATGCATTACATAGTAAATATGTTAAGCAGTGCTACGTAAGGAAAACAACTGTCATATGACCTGAATGGTAAGACTAAAAGCACAACACAAAGAGCAGACAAGATGTGACTGAAGTGTGTGAAGGACAGGAGTCAAAGTGATGCAGCAGTTCCTGTGCAACACTGTGAATAACAATGGGAGTAAATGTGCTGACAACGTACACTACAATGCTTCTTAAAATATTAAGTGCATTAACAACATAACATGCTTCCCAAAACTGCGCAGTTGGTAGAGAATATAGACAATAAGCAGACATTATTGAATCTGTCCTGTGCATTTTTACCATTGTACAAAGGAAAATGTAGACATACGTGTAACATATTGTGAATGGAGTATCTTTATTTGACAGACATCTGTGCTTGTTTGGCATTGCCTGTTTTCATATTGGTTTCCAAGTTTAGTCCAAAAATCATGGAGTTTGTTAGGGGTACAGAGACATATTGGTGGGTGGAGAGAAGACTGCCCCTTTTTAGAAGCAGTAAGCATTCTTAAAGTATATATGCACAACATTTCACAGATGATTACTAGGCAGAGAGTAAACTGGGGAACTATACAAAGGGCAACACATGCACAGATGATAAACAAGATATTATTGATAATGTAATTTTGTATAGCCAACCGTGGGGAAGTACATTAAAATGGAATGGAATGGAGCAGGAAAAGATCCTGCAGAAAGGAAATGTTCTGCACATTAAGCACATCACCACTGCATTTATGACTGGAAAAAAATTACAGAAAAGATTATCATGAAGTGAAAAGCTATGGACTTCTTTGTGCACTTACTGAAACCCAGAGCCACTATAGTTAATAACAGACTGAAGAAGCTTAACATAGAAACAGTGCTGTGATAGTTGTGATGTGTACTGAAAAAAGTAATAAAAGGATAAGGACATAGGTTCATACAAAGTTGTTATGCATGCAGTCCATGGAACCATTAGGGAGTCTAGCCAAAAGAGTTCACGTTGGCTACAAAGCACTGCATAGTTAAGTGACTTGTTCTAGGTCACATAGTGGTAACATGAAGATGGAAAGATTCAAACCATATACTCTTAGCACTGGAAGCAGAACTTTACTCCTCTGCACTTACTGCCAGATATATTACAAGTTCAGTTAGAATAACAGAAATGGATTACTGCATTCCTCAATTCACTGATGGTTGTAACCATCAGGAGTGCAGCTTCCTACAAATGTATACAGAGCAATTTTTTTATCAAGCCCAGAACATGAGTAGTAATCATGTCATTATCAAAGAGTCAGTGTTGATTAAAACTGACGGTGTTCTACATTAACAAACCAGATGATGAGCAGAATAACATTAAAAGAAAAAAGAAAGAAAACATAATGCTAAAGACAGCTGTGCTGGAAAAAAAAGTTACCCACAGTTAAGGAATAGAAAACTGGTAATATTTGTCTGTAGAATTACAGAACAGCATAGCAAGGATAAAGGGAACATAGCATTAGTTATAAAACAAATGCAACTCACAAAGAATTCCCTGCAATATTCACCCCCCCCCAAAAAAAAATCTCCCCACTGTAAGGAAGAAGAATAGAATTATTTTCTAGTCCCTTCATTTTACTGTGTCATTATCAAGGAATCAAGTTTGCAGAATAATAATTTTCTTACTTTTTACCAGATCACTATATGAGCAAAGTAACAAGAAAAGATAACAGATATAATGCCACAAGACGTCTGTGCCTCAGAAAAAATAGTTACCAAAGTTAAGGAATCAAAGCTGGTCATAGCTTGTTGCAGACTTAGTAAGGGAAAAGAAGAGCATGACATTAGTTTTAAAACAAATGAAAATAAAGCATCTTCTGCAATATTTGAGTAAAAAAATAAATAAAAATGAAAATGTTTCCACTGCAGGCACTGGGAAACAAAATTATTCTCAAATCCATTCTTTTCCAGTAGCAGCTGTCACACATGAAATTGCAAGGCTGTCTAAGTGCAGTGACAGTTTTGACACCTCAGAAATAGTGTGGGAGGAGAGGACTGCCAAGCAAGGGAGCCCGCAGGATTTTTTCCAGGGGGGTGCAAAACCCAGAGCCCCGCCCATGCAGCCCCGCCCACGTAGCCCCACCCCTACCCCCCACTGCCCCTCCCCCTGCCCCACACAGCCCCACCCCCACACAGTCCCTCACATACACACACACACATAGCCATTCCAGCAGTGTCCCATTACTTGGTTATTTCTCACCATTTGCCACAGACACTGTTCAAATCTATCAGTATGCATACTGTCTTATGCTTTACTTCTACAATGATTACGGATATTTGGATTTAATTCACAACTTTTATTTCAAATTTTATAGCAGAAACACTGCAGCACGCATTTCACATTTACTAAACAAAGCAACAGTCTTGCAATGAAAACAGACTTAGCATTAAAACTTCTCTGCTTTTGATACTCACATTGATGGAAACAGCATTGAAACCCACATTCAAAGAGAATGCATCTGGGCAGTGGCAGGTTAAGTTTACCTTTGGGCCATTTTCAAAGCATATCAAATGCACACATTTTTAGGCCCATGCAAAAGTATGGTGATTCATGTTCCTGATGGGAGATAGGAAATTCATCCCGGGGATCACTTCTGTGGCTATGCTTGACAGTGGCACTGGAAAATAATTTTCTTGGGTGGCGAAAGCCAGGGTACCTTTGGTTAGGCTTGTATAGGCCCAATAGCCTAGTACCTACCTATGAAACTATAATTGAATTATATCCCTTGTACAGCACCTGCACCACCTGCTAGAGTGTATTTTAAATTTACAGTTTTGAACATTTTCCAGTAAGCAGTGAAACAATTCAAAACATATGAACCAGTAATGACAAACTGCCTAGTTCAGAACATTTCAAACATAAAAGGCCACTCAAACTTCTATCATTATAATCCACCAATATTACTCCATATGCACAATCTCTGCAGTCTGCAGAAGTCATCTGAATTCCACATTACAAAGATCTGAAACTAATGAAGAGATTGTTGCTATAAAACATACATTTCAGTGTTTCATCTACAAATGTAGTGCCCATTGCCCTAGAAGAATAAATTGCCTATGTTACATTAAAAGAAATGGTATGCTGGTATATTGCAACAGGGAATATGTAACAAGCTGAAAACTAGGTTCATAGTTACTAGGCACCAAAGGGACATACTCAGGACAGGACTGCAGCACCCCATTCCTTAAAATACACATTTACATGCTGTGGGAGTAGAAGCTACAGCCCTCTGTAGCAAGATGCAAGTATGCTACCTGCTGTGCTACTAACACTGCTTTAAAATTCTATACTACAATGATACCATTTGCTAAACAAAAGAGTTGCACATTTGTACAAACCTAGCATGATGAGCAGCAGTAAACTTATCTTCCTTGAAGCTCTCAATTCCTTGAAAATAAATTCCACCTGCTAACTCTAAGTAGGTCATTTCAGACACACACACACAGACTAGAAATATAAAGCAGAAATCTGGACACTGAAAATCTGTACATTTGACAGGTATGACACACATAAATCTCCCTACCTACCTTGTAGTACCTCCTTAGAAAGTGGATAGAGCAAATCTTTGCGGTTTCTGTCATCGTGACAGGAATGTACTGCATTCCTAAATCAAAGTATGATTAAAAGTTCACAAAATCAGTACGGTGTCATCAATCTTTGATGTCTG
Organism: Protopterus annectens; assembly: GCF_019279795.1. Classification (NCBI taxonomy): domain Eukaryota; kingdom Metazoa; phylum Chordata; order Ceratodontiformes; family Protopteridae; genus Protopterus; species Protopterus annectens. The sequence goes on from NC_056739.1 coordinate 718,025,463, forward strand.
CCAAAGTGCTCTTCAGAGTACCTGCAATGAATGTGCACTGCCCAGTAATGACTCCTCAGTCCTCCTGCAATTGGTATGGAGTTACATTAATTGGTAACATGTCTAAATACGAATGTATATTCTTTTTTAATAAGACCCATTGCTCCTACTACTACTACTGGAACTGCCTGGGTATCTTTCTTCCACACTGCTCTCATTTCTGCCTGCAAATCCTGATATAGTAGGAGTTTGACTTTGTGTCTCTCTGTACATAACACACTGCAGTCAGTGGGTGTGTAGAGTTCAATGATCAATGCTACTTTTGTCTTCTTCTCTTGGACCACTAATATCTGGTTTTCTAGCATCTGTCTTTTGAGCTGTTGGTAATTGAGGATGATCCCATGTGATGTAGGCGTTAGCATTTTCTATGATGCTTAAATTGCAGCTTATGTTTCCAGTGTTTTTAAGCCACTTCAGTACCATAATGTTTGCACAATGCTCAGTACAACAGTCTTGCCACATTATTATGCTTGTCAGTATACAGTGTCCTTCTACCGTATGTTGCAGCCATTAACAAGGTGTTCAACTTCAACCGTTTCCAGTTCTGTTTTACAAAACCTACATTTGTCTGTTTCTCCCACATGTGCAATGGACATTGTAAACCAATGTGTACATGATAGTCCACTATCTTGTGCCGCCAATATTGACCTTTCCTCTCTTAGTTCGAATTCACCTTGCCTTGACCATTCCTGCTTTTGTTCCTGATTAGCATGAGGTTTTTCTAGAAGTGTTCTATACTTGCAACTATATTTATGCATTTTCCACATTTTTTCATCTTCTCAATTGGTCCATCACCAACCTTGTATTCTTTTGTTTCTTTTATCTACTTCTAGTTTGATTTCCATTTCTGCTTGATGCCGATATGCTTCTGCAAGCCTAAGCAATGAAAAGCAGAGAAGTCATGTATCTTAGATTTATTCTCATTTTTCAAAACGTTCACTACATTTGTGAGGTCAGCAGATGTGTGGAGTCCCATGACTGCAGATCTGTACATGTAATCAATTTCAAAGGAGGAATATCCCTTCTTCAGAATGTGGAAAACATATAATCTTGGTATGCTAATGCACTGATTTTTTATAAATCATTTGGTGAGTAAGAAGCATCCTTGTTTTCCTATATAATCTATGCAACACTGAGGTCAGTCAAACACACAAAATTAATTTAGGACAGGAAGAACAAATTGGTTTATAGCTTGGATTGTGTTCCCCTAGATGTAAATGCTGTTTTCAGGATTCATTTAAGTCATCTAAAGTATTCCTTAGTAATTTTGATTTTCATTTGCTCATGTTTTATTGTTGATTGTTTTATCAGTTCCCATTCCCAAATATTTGTACTCTTGATGAAGTTGTTTTATATCACATTCTTGTACCAAACTGATGTTTTCTTGGTGCTGCAGTTTTCCTGCTTTAAAGGTTTGTTTTGCACATTTATCAAGACTAAATGACACTCTCTTATATCGTCTGACGTGCAGTTGTGCTTTCAGTTCCTCCTCTGAGCTGTACAGTTGTAAATCATTGACAAAGAGAAGATGAGAGGTCTTTACACGCTGTTGCTTTCTAGGATCCAAATTATAGGGCAAAACAGAGTAGCAGCAGTAACAGAGTCACTCTGGAGTATTCCCCATTGAAGTTTTTCCCTGAAATAATAATTTGTCCTTCATCATGGCTTAATTGCAAAGTGCTCTACCACTGTTTCATGGTCACTGTCATGTAATCGATCAGTGTAAAGTGTATGTTATACATTTTAAAGTGCTCTTTTATACATTAATGTGTGATACTATCAAATGTTTTTGTAGTCAATCCATGTTGTACTTATTCTCCACTATGACTTTAACAATAAATGATTTTTTATTCCATATGACTTTAACCGTCCTTTTGTTCCATTGCCATAACTGAGCTTTCTTCTAAATGACTATAAACTCAGTCAGCATAAATTCCAGTGTACAGTTTATACAGTGTCAGGAGGCAAGTTATTGGCCTATAATTTTCAGGGACGTTTGCAGGTTCAGGCTTAAGTAAGAGCATTTTTTCTTATTAGTTAGGTTGGTGTCTGTTCCGGGTGTGCATATAAAAAGTTTACTCATGGCTTTATCTGCTAGTGATCTTGATTCTTGCCTTACTGAGATTGTCATTCCTAATGTGGTCTATTTCAATGAGACTGTTGATATGTTGTTCAACCTTTACCAAGTTGAACAGATTGCAACATCTGGGCAATGGGCTCAGAACTGTTGAGTAATTTGCAATAATGGAATAAGAAATAAGAAATATGCATGAAGAGCAAGCATTGAGTAAAATACTGCAAGTGCATTTTGTCTGGTTTCACTGACAGCGATCTTTTGAAGATCATCCAGGCAGTCAAATATTTTATCAAACTTCTGACTAAACACATGAATGGATTTATATTTCTCGGTCCATCATGTCTCCACAGAAGAGGTATATTTGGTACCAATGCTCATCATTTTGGACTGTCACAGAAACAAAAATTAATCTTGATAACGTCAACAGCACTCTATATTTCAGGACCATCATTCAGATCACACTGACTATCCACTGTGCTGTGCTTCTCAGACTAAACCTTGTAAAGGCTGCTTTTGGATACTTTTCACGAATCTTTGCTTGAACACTGGATGCTTGCCATTATGAAACAGCCATCATAGCCTTGTCCGAGTAACTTGTCCAAGTCTAGGCCGTACTTTGTATCAAATGTCATTGTCAATCAATGCATAGTCTGTGCATCTTTCACAAAAATGTGAACAAAACCAATAGTTATTCTAATCATGTTTCAAAACTTTCAGTATGTTGTGTCTTGTGAGGTCAGATGTGTGCATCCCAGGATTGCAGATCTGTACATGTAATCAGTTGCAAGGAGGCCCGTCCCTCCTTCAGAAGGGGGGATATATAATGTTGGTATGCACTAATTTTTTTTATAAATCATTTGGAGAGCATGAAGCATCCTTTTTGTTTTCCTGTTTAATCTATCCAACACGTTTTGGGGCCAATCATCTCACAACTGTAATTTGGGAGAGGAAGAACAAACTGAGTTTCAGCGTGAATTTTGTTCTTAGAGGTCAATGCTGTTTTCAGGATTAATTTAAGTTTTCCAAAATACTCCTTACCAGGTTTTATTTGCATTTGTTCATGCTTTATTGATCCTTAATCTATTGTCAAATAGTTATATACTCCCTCTTGCTCAAGTTTTTTCATATCACATTCTTGTCCCAAATTGTTTTCTTGATGCTGCAATTGTCCTGCTTTGAAGGTTGCTTTTGCACATGTATCAAGACCCAAATGGTCATGTCATTCTGTTATCATCTGAAAATGTTTTGACAACTTGTTGTTGTGCTTTCAGGTCTTCCTAGGATTAGCTCTTCAGTTTTGCATCAATCGACAAAGAGAAGATGAGAGGTCTTTACACGCTGTTGCTTTCTAGGATCCAAATTATAGGGCAAGAAAGAATAGCAGTGGTGTCACTGACAGTCACCCCAGAATTCCCCCCATTTAATTTTTATCCCTGGAATAATAATTTGCCCTTTATCATAGCTTAATTGCAAAGAGGTCTGCCACTGTTTCCTCATCAACATCACTGTAATGTAGTCGATCAGTGTAAAGTGTATGTTACATTTTTAACCACTCTTGTCCTTGAATGTGTGGGATACTATCAGATTCTTTTTTTGAAGTTAGTCCATGCCCTACTTAGATTCTCGCCTCTTTTACAGTAAACTAGTATGACTTTAACAAATGATCCTTTGTTCCATATGACCTTCTGTATTGCCCATTTGTTCTACTGCCATGATTGAGTTCTCTTCTAAATGACTATAAACTCTGTCAGCATCAGTTCCAGTGCAGAGTTTATACATCGTCAGAAACGAGGCAAGTTACTGGTTTAGGGTAGCATGCAAGTTCACTGTTAAGTAGGAGCATTGTTTTTCCTCCTCTTAGTTCGGTTGGTGCCTGTTTGGGGTGCGTATATACATAGTTATTACTTGTGGATAAATCTTCGTGCAACGATGTTAATACTTTTAGGAAGATGTTATGTACTACATCTGAGCCTGGGGTTTTCCAATTATAGGATTTGACTTTGTGTTAATCTCTGGCTGTTAAGTCATCCCATTTTATAAATTGTCCCTTTAAACTTGTTATTATTTTACTTCTATCCATTTAGCATCTTTGTTATGTTGCTCATGATCTTCGTAAGTACTTCTCCAAAATGTATCTTTTTGTCAGTTCCTTTTAGCTCATTTCCAAATTCTCGAAAAAATTGTTGGGTCATCAATAAATTGCTTATTTTGTACTTTTCCCTTATATTTATTTGTGTATCTACTAATTTATTCTTCCTGTGCTGAGATTTTTACTTTATTTGCGATAGTACATGATACATCCTAAGCTGTTCTAATACTGCGCACTACCTTTATCACATCTATCTTTGTAAGTATTTTTGTAAATCTGTTCCCTCTTCTGTGACACAGTGACAACACCTGTCTCAATTGCTTTATAGATATTTGTTTCCATGATGGCATTAACTTTCTCACCTTCTTTTCTCTCACTACCCTGTGTTCTTATGGCTCAAAAGCATTATCAGTTATCAAATTATCTTCATAATAATATAGCCTGTTTACGTCTGTTATATCGCATGAATCTCTATGGACAGTCCTAATTACTTGTTTTATCAAACAAACTTTCTGGGTTTTACTGACCTTCTGAAGTCTGTTTTCATAATTTATCTTAATAATGTCTCTCTCTGCCAAATCAAGCAACTCTTAGCTCATTTTCTTCTAAACTGAGGACACATTTTTTGTTTTCCATTTGCAGTGAGCATTCTATACAAAGTTCTATAGCATCTTCCTGTGGCACACTGTTTCATCCCATGTCATCCATTGCTCTGACATAAGGGAACTCATTGGCCTATCAGTATCACTCCTCAACATTGACTGCACACTTTGCACAGTTACAGTTTCCTGTTCCTTCTGTTGCTGCCCAGCTTCAAGTGAACACTTATACGGGTTTCCTGTGAAAATTACTAATATATTCATATGGCACTGGAGTACTCCATAACCTCAGTTTCTACTAGTATAACTTTTCCGCTACTGTCTCCTTTTCTACTTTTTCTATTTGTCTTTGTATTTTCTCTGTTGTCAAGTTTTCGATCTCCAGATTCCTTTGTCTGTATGTGTCTTCAAATATCATTGCTGCTGTTCTTTTTGTATTGATTAGTTTTGCTTTCTCCTTTGCATAGAAATCACACTATATTAAATCTCTTTTCTTTCCCATGTCCACATTTGTTGTTCAGATGTCTCCTGATCTTCCTGTTTCTCCTTACTTTGGGAACTCATTACATCATGCTGTGAGGTAACCTGTGTTGTGTGTTACACGGTACCTACACCAAATCCTTCACTTTCCAGGCACTCCATAACTTATACTTCTGTTTTGCTTTTTTAATTCTACTTTATTAATCTTATTTTCTACATTCCCTCTGTGACTTGTGAAATGTTGCATATCTGGATGCCTTCGCCTGTATTTCTCGTTGAGTATCTTTGGGGCTGCCTTCTTTATACTGATTAATTTGGCTTTCCCCTTTGCATGAATATTGCACCATATCAAATCTTTTTCCCCATGTCTATATTTCTTTTTTTACACTTTACAAAAAGTTCTAGGTTTTGTTATTTATATATTCATACCTCCTCGGATGCTCCTTTTTTCAAACGGATCAAAGTTTCTTGGTCTATACATACAGTTTCTCATGCATCTGTTGTAATTAAGGCACATTTTTATTTGAAGCTTCTAACAGTTTCATTCCTGTAATGTCTCTCAATCTTTTTATATACCTTGTGTCTGGAAATTCTGGGCTGTTTACATAATAGTAACAATACATCATTTCTTTCTTATCCTCAATAGTTCACTGTATCGTCTTTATGGCTCTTCTTTGGCCTATCTGTTTTTGTGATTTTTGTGGTCTGCTACTTCTACAACAGGGAGGCCATCCTCCTTGCTTTGTGCATTTGTTCCACATTCTGGATATAATTTTACCACCTAAAGGCATATTTTAAATGTTAACATCCATCAAGTGCATAAATCCAAAAACTATGTGGACCACCTCCAAGCCTTGCCACTCTTCTTGGTCTCAAAGGCTACTGAGGACAGATTTGTGCTACACGTGCATAACCTCATAGTCCTGTCAAAACTCCTGCACATTCATAATTGCAATGAGGGTATAAACAGTCGCTCAACAGGTGTCAATCTGTACTGCAACATAAATGTGGGAAGGACAGATGTTTATCAACTAGACTCCCACTTCTTTGGAATGATCTTCCTCTCCACATAAAGCAAAGTAGACCTCTTACTGTACTTAACCATAATCTGGATGGATAAGCCTAATTTCATTCCAGATTTTAGTAGCCTTGTCCCTCTTACACAGAAACATCATGTTAATATTCAGCTTGCCTCAGGGTTAATAAAATGTGAGATATACAAGGGGAATGCTGTTATAGATTTCGAATGATCCTTATGGCTCAACAGACTAGCAAGCACCTATGTGAACTTGTTATTGTGCTATACTTTTAATTTTCGAACATACTTTTGTATATGCCTTTGACCTTTGTGACAACAAAGAGGGCCCAGGTAAACTTCTTGGTGAACCATCATAAACTTTTAATAATTACAAATCCTTTTATTGCAGTGTGTAATACTTCAGAAGTCCAGGGAGTCACCCCTCTTGGCCATACTAAACTCCTTCCTCTTATCACTCCACTTAACCTTTGCTGCTTAAGTGGATATCATGGTTTCATCTGCTTCTACCTGTATTGTGTGGATCCGGCTCTAAGATAGTGCATCAGAACAAGGATTTGTCAATTTTCACTAAAAATCTCCCTGCGCTAACAGCCTTATAAAGATTTCAGTAACTCTTTTTTATTTACTGTCTTTATGCTGCTGCTGCTCTGTACATGTGCGATTCCATGTTTAATTTTCAGAATGTTCATTAACCATGGGTACTGCAGACAGTATCCTTTGCTTGTGCTGCTTGAAATCACCTTATTGTTTGATGAGTAATTTGCAATAATGAAGAGAGAAATAAGAAACGTGCATGAAGAGTGCAGTGGATAAAGGCTGCTTTTGGATACTTTTCACGAATCTTTGCCTGAACACCATTCTGGATGCTTGCCATTATGGAGCAGCCATCATAGCCTTGTCCGAGTAATTTTTCCAAGTCTAGACCGTACTTTATGCATTCACTGACAATGACATTTGATACAGACTGTGCATCTCTCGCAACAATGGGAACAAAACCCAGAAACTCTTCTCTAATACAATCACCATCAACAAACCGAATGCCCAATGACAACTGCTCAATGCCCTGCTCAGTTTCATCTGCCAATACACTAAATCCAATTGTCCTACGCACTGCACAAACAATCTCATTTCGGCAATGCGTGTTCGCATTCTGCCAACAACTCATTTTGCACCCTATGGGATGTGTACCGAGCATTTCCTGCAGCTGTTTCACTGTGCTGCTTTAATATCGTGTCCCCAGCTTCAATACAAAAATCTAATAAGTCACAGAAATTTCCACCCGAGCCTTCTTTTCCACGAAGAGGAATGTCATGGGTTGCACAGTAAATAATGGTAGATAAAATTGGTTCCAATTTCTTTCGGTTCTCTGCAATTTGTTTTGCTACTGCTGCATCTAGCTGTGGAATAACAGCTGTTTCTGGCTTCTGTCGCGTACAAGAAAAATTGGCAGCGTCTTCAGTAGAACCTTTGTGCCATGATGACTGCATGTGATTTCTTGCAGACTCATTGAAGGCATTATATTTTGTGCACACACTAGTGATGAAGCTGCCTTGCAACCCACGGTGAACTGACTGAGGAAATAATACACAAGTTAAGCAGAGTGGGCCTTTCAAGAGAGGAGAATACGCAAGCCACGGTGAATACTGAGACAGCCAACTATATCGGAATGCTCGCTTTTTGTCTGATGCATCAGCTTTGAAGTTGTAATTCTCTGGAGGGATGTATGGTTGTGTCAGTAACCTGAGTTTCATGAAGTCATCAATTCTGTCTGATCGAATGTAACAACCAATATCAGTTTCTGCACATACACTTTGTGGGGTCTCTCGCTGCTCCCCAAACACTGCAGAGACAGCACCTTTCTCTATACGTTCATCAGCAGACCCAGCTAGTTCTGTTACTTCATGTTGCTCGTACCTTGCTTTCTTACTAATCTGTTTGAAAAATTTTCTAATGTCCTCACTGTGTGCCATCACATACCCTACTTATTCAATAATAGACAACCTAAAGCATCCGATGGGCTAGTGCTACCTTTGTAGTACGTATATTGCAGCTCTATCAATGATGTTACTGAACAAAAGAAAAAAAAAAAACTGTCAGATATGGGATTAAAAAATGTTTGATGTGTTTCACCAATGATTAACAAGTTTCTCATGCTAACTTGGACAACAACAGAAAATAAATACATAAAAATAGTTGATGTTTGCTTTTGTACATATTTATGCAAGGAAAACTTAATACTGCAGTAAGTACTATCTGGACAGAAATACATACTTTATGCACAGTCTTCGCAGTTTTCCCAAATAAAGCAAATAAATAGTCCCTGTAGACTATGATGTTTGTAGATGACATTGTGATCTGTAGTGAGATTAGGGAACAGGTGTTTGATGAGACCCTGCAGAGATGGAGATATGCTCTACAGCAGGGGTGTAGCCAGGATTTTCAAATTTGTACTCAACTCCCAGACTGCTGCTTCCCCCTTAACAAGCCACATCCACATTAACACTGCTGACCAAACCATGCCTTTATATTGCTGATCTCGGAACAGAAGTATATGCCACGGTAGTAATTACACGATGCATGAACATTTTCATTCCAAAAGTATATCTTCCGTAAGTCAAAAAACAAAATACCTTTCCATTTACACTACGACAGATCAGTTTGAGCCCCCAAGATTACTCTTCTTCCCCTTGCAGCCCATAACCCTTGTAGTGGCTCATTACACCTCCAGTAATGCTGCTGATTAAATGACTGTCAGGGTCTAGGCATCACATGCTCCGCAGTGTTGTGGTCTGTAGGTACAACATATTGTGCTCTCCCTACGTAACACCCAAGCTATGAGCCACAACTACCTCCCTTTCACCAGCATGGGTCACCTGGCAATGCATGATCACTCCTATGGACTACAGTCACACTAAGCCTTTTGGAATGGTAAACCTTACATTTCCAACAGCAAATACATTTTAGCTGGGCTAAGTCATACTTCCTATGACAATTAATGAAGATGTGTACCCATGGGAGTCAATCAAGCAAAAGAAAAGCATTTGAAATTTACATCCTTACTACCTTGCTTACATTCTGTGAATCTGAAGAAGACACCCTTGACCATAAATCTTCTGGCTATCACTAGCAAGCAAGTCTTCAATGCACTCTCCAAGTCAAAGAATACTACCTCAATAGACCCTGAGAATATCTTGGGATACCTCTTGGATAGCATGAAACATGAGGTATCAGGCACTCTAAAATCAATGTTCAACATTAGCCAACTAATTTGCTTCATGATTAGTGAATGGCGGACTGCAGTACTTAATCCTTAGCACAAGGTTTGGCCTTCTACTGACATGGATGACCATAGACCATAAGTTTGACTGTTCTTGTACGTAAACGCATGGAAAGAATCATAGATATTTTAAATAAAGACACAGGGAACCAATTTTCTTATTTACTTCTACAACTATTACAGATATTGAAATAAAATAGCACAAGCACTGATAGCCATTTGCTAAATATAGTCTCACAATGAAAACAGACTCAACATGAGCAGTAAACTTCTCTGCCCTTGAAACTCACACTCATTGACATGGCATGAAAACCCACATTAAAAGAAAATGCATCTGACAGTGGAGGATTAAGTTAACCTTTGAGCTGTTTTCAAACCATAAGCTCCTTGCACACATTTATAGGACCATGCACACATGTATGTATTATTTGATTCACCCTCATGATAAATTATATTCCTTATATAATACATCACAATTTGTTAGAATGGTATTTTAATTCTGTTGTCATGAACATTTTTCTAGAAAGCAATGAACATTTTTCTCGAAAGCAATGAAACAAAATGTATGAGATAATGATAAAGCTACCCATTTCAAAAAATGTTGACCATAAAATGCCACTCATACTTCCATCATTAATACAGCAATACTACTTAAAAAGCACAATCTTTTCAGAAGTAAAAGTCATCCAGATATTTCTACCTTAAAGAGCTCTGTAACTAAGAAAACTTTACATTTCAATGTTTCATATACAAATTCAGTGCCTGCTGCCTTTGAAGAATAAATTGTCTATGTTACATTAAAATGGTAAGCTGATAATATTGCAATAGGGAACGACTGACAATCCAACAAGTTACTAGGAATCTTATACAAAGGAGGACACACAGGAGTGTAGAACCCCCCCTATACGTTCTTAAAATGCACCAAATAATCCACAGTCAAAATGGCACTGCAATATCAGCACTTCATTTACATGGTGTGGGAGTAAAATCCTCAGCCTTCTGCACCAAAGGCAATTATGCTGCTTTCAAATTCTACAATGCAAACAGTGACTGCCATTTGATAAACAAAACAGTTAACCACTCGCTATATACCAGTGCTACAGAAAAGATTAAAACTGAACTAGCATAAAAAGTTTTAATTTTCGTAAAACACGTCATCAGAATGATAAAAACACAGTTCCGCACTCTATTTAAACCTAAAATGTGTGTGTGTGTGTGTGTGTGTGTGTGTGTGTGTGTGTGTGTGTGTGTGTGTGTGTGTGTGTGTGTGTGTGGAGGACTCATGAAGATGTGTGCAGTCATGATGCTCTACTAGGTAGAATCCCACATTGCCAAATAGCACCGGTGGTGATAATTTTTCTGAATCCTTCGGTTTGTATCTAAAAAAACTATTATACACAAGAGCAGTTGGCACAAATCTCTGAGGAGGCACCTTCCTGGCCTTGATGCATAAGGGCTTGGCTGGTAGCTGACAAGGGGGCACAGAAAGGGCACATGTAAATCCCCTCTAAATGAACTACAGATGCATCACCCTATCTCACAAGAGAGGCCACTGTCAAACTGATATTCATGTGTATATGTATATATGTGCAAATACATTGTGTACATACATATATATCGATATACACATATATGCACAGACACACACTATATATATATATATATATATATATATATATATATATATATATATATACACACACACACACACACACACACACACACACATATACATGCATATACATACATACATAGGAAAACAAACATCAGCGGTTTTGGAGGACAAGTAGTTGATGAAGAATGAGTGGGTGGCTTGACTACAAGCACAGAAAAAACAAAATCTGCATTGTGCATTCATCAAAGTGATAATTGCTTCTGCTTATGTGAATAACAATTACAGCAGCTGAGACTTTTACCAGACAGTGATAATGACTCACTGCTATATTGCAACTGCGCTTAATGCTAATGTGATAATGACCTTTGTTTCAGTACTCCAAATTTATGCAGGCTCAGACAAAGGTGATAATTGCTGCACATAACCTGTTGACTAGGAATTCATTACATTAACTTGGGCAGCTGTTGTGTAACACAGACTCATTATCAGTAAAGAGAACACATGAGTAATTCAGTAAAATAGTAAAATAGCATAACACTTACATATTACTGAGCCCTTCCTCCACCAAAATTCCACACATGACTGACAAAGCAAGGAAAAGTCAACAAGCTCATAGGTAAGTACTAGGCTATTTGCCCAAGGGCATTTATAAACCTAGCCTGAATGTCATGAAAGTCGGCTTTCGCCACCCCCTTAGATTAGTTCCCTGTGCCTCTGTCCAGCAGAGCCATTAGTTCCCTGTGCCACTGTCCAGCAGAGCCACTGCAGTGATCCCTGGGGTAAACTTCACCCGTCAAGGTTTCTCTTGAAGAGTGTTAGTGAGGGTGATAACAGCCTTTACGCTTGATTATTCATGGTTTCAGACCTCTCAACTGTCCATTTTGTCGCAGAATGCCCAGATGTTTACCTCATATTTTGGTCTGTCCCTCATAAAATTGATAGTTGCCAGGCAAACAACTTAGATTATTTGAGAATTGAAATCACTAAATAATTTTTCAGACTTCTTAGTACTATATGAAAGCAGCAACAACAAAGAAGATCCACCAAAAATACGATTTATTAAAACTGACGCCTCGCCACAGCCTTCAAGAAGTACAAATAACACAAGAAACTGTACCCACATATATACTAAAATAATTAATCAATGAATGCCATTAAACAATTAATTAATCAATGAATGCCATTAAACAATTAATCAATGAATGCCATTAAACAATTAATCAATGAATGCCATTCTTAGTACTATATGCTTTACATCCACAACTCCTCTATGAAAAAAAATTCATGTTTGAGTGTCAGCCTCGCATTACTCAAAAAGCAAGATTTTCATACTACATAGTTCTCTTAGGTCAGATTCACAAAGACATTCAATAATATAGTGCAAGAGGAATTTCATACACATCTGTCTTTAAACTACCCTTTAGAATCAAAAATTGTAATATTGTCATTACAAAATATTTAAAATTCAAGTTGCAAGTAAATAATTCTAAATCATTCACAATAAGTGCAATATTCACCCTTTTGCAGGTACAAAAGTAAACCTCCCTTTTAAACAGGGTAACAATTATCAGTTATAGAAATGCCTATAATTAAAAGTGTTAATGTTACCCTTGTTAAAAGTGGAAATAGGATTTGAGTTTGTTTTTCAAAGTTTATGATAAAAAGGGGTATTAATGTCAAATAATATCCACCCCTGTCATGGTCACATCTCTTTGTAGCTCTTTGTGAATTAAGTATGTCTTCTCATGAGAGGTTTAGAAATCTCACCACTGAACCCTGAAGTTTAAATTTAAATGTTTCAATCTAAAGTGTTTTGAAACTTAGACCAGTTAAATTATAAAGCTCTGTTACTTACTGGCATTTATTACAAATTTTTAGCAATCTATTTATTGTGTGATATTATAGTGTTACAGGATTTTATTCATGAGATATTTGTCATGTGGCTGTCAGATATTTTTTATCACTTTTTAACTAATAAATATTCAGTTTACAGCAAGTTTCTGAGTTCTGATGAAGTCCTGAATTTGCTATTTATTAAAAACTCTAGATTCTTTTTAATAAAAGTATGTCTTCTGTTGAGTACATAACTGGCATTCTCTACATTGGCAATTGTTTTATTTTTGAGTCAGAACTGGCGGACTTTTAGATTGTTGAGGTTTACTATGCAGTACCTACTTAAAAAAATTCTGATTCTGAGAACTGATGGACTTTTAGATTGTTGAGGTTTACTATGCAGTACCTACTTAAAAATTCAGGCAGTTGTAGCATACGTTTAATTATATCCCAGAACATACATATTAAGTACATTCAAAGCATCACTGTGAATGGCACATCTTTCTTTTGTCACACAGTAATGGCCAGTGTCTGTTAGTTTTCTTACACTACCAGTACTCCCTTTTCAGCTAATTAGCAATGATACTGAAAACCATTTACTGATATTTGAATATGTTACACCACTCCTGTACCTCAGATAACAATAGGGGCAAGTCTTCAAATTATTTAATAAATGTGGACAATCATAGGTCACCTCAGGCAAATGCATCCCTGTGAGAATGTCTGTAGTGATGTGCATTATAATGCACTTTCACATTATATTATCAATAGATCATGAATAATGTGAATGGTTCCAGTCATCCTCAAAATAGTATACATACCTGCAAGCCATAAATGCCAACATTTCTGACTCCAAATTCAGCAGACATATCATAGTACTACCGCTCAGTTCAAGATCTTTAAAACTTGTACTAATAACAAGTATCTAAAGATATATAGTATATACATATATATATATATATATATATATATATATATATATATATATATATATACACACACACATATATATATATATATATATATATATATATATATATATATATATATACACACACACACACGCACACACACACACCTCTTAGGGGCCTGTTCAAACACCTGAAGAAAACCTCTGTCAAAGTGAATGATTTCCCTTTGCTGTAGATACAACAGACTATCTTCATTCATCAAGTAACATCCTTGTTTGAAAGCTAGCTTGCAAATAAATCATGTTCTGTGAATATCAGGTATTCCCTTTAACCATTTCATCTTAATGCTTTGTGGCTCACAAAGCTCAGTATTTTGTCTGTCTTTATTTCTCTCATTATAAACATGCTGTCCTAGGACCACCAAGATATGGGCATCAGACTCTGTGCAGATGACATAGTTATCCTGATATACCCACGTATCATATTGCCATAAGTAAGGACCTCAGCCAAGTCATATACTTGACAAATTAGTGGTTATTATTTGAAAAGTTATACATTAGTTCTAAAACGATTAAATATTTCTTTCTCAGTACTCCAGATACGTAACATACCATCCTGTGTTAAAGCACGTTTAAAGTTGCAACATATGTAAATGCATAGAAAAGTCACCTGTTAAGATCCTTCTCCTTTGGGAATCTAATACTATGCAAACACACAGTGTTAGGAATATACTACATCCACATGTAGAAGATCCTCTTCTGCTGAAACACAGTTTCAGAATGAAGTTAACCTGCAGGTATTACAAAATAAAAGGCTTAATTGTATTGTCCTTCATGATTTGAGAAAGAGCTAGCTGACTTAAGTGGTGAAAATGAGAGTGACACCACTAATCAAAGCAAGACTCCTCACCTCCAGGTACTGTAAAGAAACATTATCTCCTTGGAGACAGCAAGCTGAACTGAGTTCATCTCCAAGATAAAAATAAATAAATCAATCAACCAATCACTACAAAGTGACTTTACCAGGGAGTAAATTGCAGTAGCTCAATGTTAGAAGGATTTTTTTTTAACAAATGCACTTTTCAGAATGAATTAAAAATTTTAACCAGTTTTTCTTAAGCAGGTTATCTGTTGAAATGATCTACAAAATACGATGCCAGTTCAAGTAGTACTGCATTCAAAAATTTAATTTCCCTTAGAAGTTATTTCATCCATTACAAACAAAATTAGATACAATTCTTTTGCTTTAGATGAAGTTTTGAATCCCAGCAGTCATTCTGAATGCTCCATTTGTTTACTGAGCAAGCAAACTCATCCTTTCAGATTAACAGGTCAGTGTGTGGCTCTGTCAGAGCCCATCAGTTACAATTAATACCACAAAGAAACTTAATATTACACAAGCAAGCATGTAATCAAATAAAACAAAAAAAAAAAACTGGGAGACTGGAAAAACAACAGTATTTTACTAGCTGAGGAGGATTTGGATCCGACCGTTGTCCTTGATTTTTTTCTCGCTCTTTGCTCGGGCCCAGACAGTGTGTGTGAGGATTTAAGACTGTAATGCCACTGCCAGAATTTGTAGCAACCAACAAAGGAGTTTGTTCACAACATAAGAAAAAAACGCGTGTGTGTTAGTGTGTATATATATATACATATATATATATATATATATATATATATATATATATATATATATATATATATATATATATATAAAATAAATATATATATATATATATATATATATATATATATATATATATATACAAGTGTGCCACCACACCACTTTTGCATTTTGGCGCCAAGTGTTCAGTCAGTCTCATCACTTTCAAGTATAAAAAAACAACCTACCTTCTCTCTTCTTCTAATAATACACCAACACCATACGCACCACTCACCACACGAAACACGATGGTTTTGGTTTGCAATTGCTCCGTCCTGAGCATGAAATCATCAAATTTTGACTTTTCCACCGATGTCCACCACAGTCTTCTTCCCTCAAGTTACAACGAACTACGCGAACGCAAATAACGTGATTACTTGGGAGTATGAGGCTTGTAGAGTTAACTTGTCAATCATGATGTCAGACTCGCATCAGTCATGTGACTGCCTGCCACACCATCTCCAGTAACAGTTCTCTAATTCTGAAAAACTGAAAAATAACAATGCAGGCTAAGGGGAAAATGGGGGAAAAAAAAAAGTAAGTGTAAAAAAAAAAAAGTGTGCAGCGTATATAGCGCTAAGAAAATCCAGGGGGGGTGCAAGTGCACCCCCTTGCACCTGCCTGTGGGCGCCCTTGCTGCCAAGTCATCTTAGACTACAAAATAATATCAGAGACCAACAGAAATGAGAGTCATTCCATGAAAGAAAGCAGCAGTCCTGTTACAGAAGGTGTATAAGATGACAGTGACTGACACTAAATCCATTATATGTCAGTGGGGTGGGAATACAGCACAATTTCCTTAAGTCTAGCATGACACATAAAGCTGACTTCAAATGGAATATGGGAAAGAGAAATGGTTGAGGAAAAACAAGATCACATTGGCAGGTTAAGCCTCATTGGCAGCCATTTGTGGAAAAAAATAAAATTCTATAAAAAGCACTCAGAGTGATTCTGATGTGCTAAAATAGCTCAGAAAACAAAGACAGAGTGAAAAAAAAGATTTATTTTAGTTCTAAGTTGGAATTTTTCTTTAATAGCTCAGACACAGGCATGGTATGAGCACATCCACTCGTGGATGAATCGTGCCATCTCCAATAGAACCAAGACACTCTCTTCCAAAACAAAGGGAGTCAATCTGGTGGTCCCTTGCCATAAACAAACTTTGCAACAAACAGAAGAAACTGTTGCAGAAAAGAGGAAAATCCCAAGATGCAAAAAACTCCCTTACCAGTCTTGGTAAGAAGCTGAGATCCCTCATAAAACCCTCCAAAGCTAGTTACGAAAATAAAATTGCCAAAGATTCCAAAGACAGCCACAAGACATTCTATAGCTATGTCAAGAATCTAAATGGCAATGTTCAGATCTGTTCTGAGCTACAACAGAATGGCATTAAATATACTGATCTCAAGGATATTGCCAATATCCTGGCAGATCGATTTCTTTTCAAACTTCACCCCTCTCTCACCCCCTAAAGGGTCCATCTCAATACCGAAAGATTGCCAAATTCTGGTAATAACGGCCACAAAGGTAAAAAACGCACTCTCCAAAGATAAGAATACAGCATCCATGGGACCAGATGACATCCCAAGCTGTGTACTACATGAACTGCAAAATAAACTGGCACCTCACCTAAGTGTCATGTTTAATCATAGCCTCACCTCAGGCTTCGTGCCCACTGAGTGGTGCACAGCTACAGTTATCCCACTCCACAAGGGGGGA
This sequence comes from Protopterus annectens, assembly GCF_019279795.1. Classification (NCBI taxonomy): domain Eukaryota; kingdom Metazoa; phylum Chordata; order Ceratodontiformes; family Protopteridae; genus Protopterus; species Protopterus annectens. The sequence goes on from NC_056739.1 coordinate 718,042,803, forward strand.
TCTACCTTGGATCCTGGGAACTACCGCCCCATCAGTCTGACGAGCCTGATCTGCAAGGCCATGGAATGTATTATCATGAAACTTATAAACAAAGACATTGGCAACCTTCAAACACTGGACCCCATGCAGTTTGGGTTTGTGAAGGGCTGATCTTGTCTCCTGAACCTGATTGACTTATTTTGAATCAGTCTCCAGAGCCGTGGACAAGGGTAAGGTGGTCCACACAGCCTATCTGGACCTCACCAAGGCCTTCAACACCATCCCCCACTCTGGAATCACAGATAAACTTACTAAGCTGGGCATTAATCCCTATGTCACTTGATGGGTTGCCAACTGGCTTACTGACAGAACCCACACTGTAAAAGTAGCTGACTCCAAATCCAGCTCCAGACAAGTGACAAGTGGAGTACCTCAAGGTTCAGTCCTGGGACCGCACTTGTTTGGCATCTACTTCTCTGAAGTACTGGCCAACACTAAGGGAGTGTGGCAAACAATGTTTGCAGATGACTGCAAACTGGGAGCCATTATTGAAACCCCAAATGATGTGGATATTCTACAAATGGGCCTTACAGAAACAGATGTTTGGTGCCAGAGCCATGGGCTCTAGCTCAATGCCAAGAAATGTATAGTTATCCCCTTTGGGAAAAAACATGTACCCATGAATTATCACATAGGTGGCACTACACTAAACACCGAAAGTGTGATAAGAGACTTAGGGACACAGGTGGACAGTGGTCTCACTTTAGATAACCACATTGCCACAAGAGTCAGGAAATCCTTCTATGTGGCATACCTCATCACTAAGGGCTTTTCATTCCAAAAAAAGGAAGTCATTGTCCCACTGTACTCATCCCTCTTTAGACCCATTGTAGAATACAATGCCCAGTTTGGTATGTACCACTCAAGACATCTGCAACAACTAAAAAGGCCGCAGAAATACCAAACTAAAAGAATCACAGGCCTAAAGCAGATGCCCTATGCTGACCATCTAAAAAAACTCCACCTATACTCTGTCGCATATTGTCTACTCAGAGGCGATCTCTGCTTAACATACAAGGCCATGTCAAACCCAGAGCTGTTGGACATGCTACAATTAAAGAAATCCCAATCCCTCAGACACATGCTCCAGGGATCTAAACCTTGTCATCACAATGAACAAAACATGCTGGAGGGATAAGTTCCTGACCCAGCGACTCCCCAGACTCTGAAATAGACTGCCTGTACATGTCAAGCAGAGCGCCTCTTTGGCCCTCTTCAAAAGGAACCTTGATGATTGGATAAGAGATAGGAAATTCACCCCGGGGATCACATTAGTCGCCCTGCTAGACAGGGGTCCAGGGAAGTAAATACTGTGGGAAGAAATAGCCAGGGAATTGTTATGGCTAGGCTTGTATAGAACCTAGGGCTGATAGCTTAGTACCAACCTATCAACCTATGAACCTATAAGCCTTAATCCTTCATGCTAATTGCCAAGCAATATTTTAAAAGGTGATACATAATGCATAGAGATCTAATTATTTATTTAGATATATACCAACATCAGACAACAAATAAACCTATCCAGATTTGAAAACTTGCTAAAACAACACTTTAAAACACTTGGCTCTGATTTTGCTCCTCCCCTGGCTAGACGACCATGACCCTTACATACCTTTATTACTCCTATATATCTCAACAAAGCAAATTATCAATATAAATCTTTTTCTATCTTCTTCCCCTTTGCCTTACTGCCACTAATGTCTCTACTCACCTCAAGACATTTTTTCTCTCCACCAAAATTTCAACTCTAACTCACTACCTTCCACATCAACTGCACTCAAGCTTCCTTTAGATTCATCGATTAGCATTACACTAACTGCTTTTGTGGGCTATTTTAAGCCTAGCTGATTACAGAATAGCTTTGTAGAGGAATGTGAAGGGCCACATGCCTGTAGTGGTGAATCAAACCCTGTCTCTTGTATCTGCAAGGTTACTACCTTAACCATTATGCCAACGGTCTACCCTTTAATCCTGTATCAGATGTCAAATACACATACTACTCACACACTCCTCAGCCCTGTTCTGATATCTACGCTGATCTCCTACAGCTCTTTTCTGTTATTTCTCCTACCATTAAATGTGAAATTGTAAATTATATTTTAAGCCCCACTGTGTATTTCGGTTTGTCATGTGCTAATATCCAATTACCTTATTTTTCACTGATTGTTGATTTTATATAGCATAGCTGCCTTTCAGTTATTGTATGTCCATATTGTAACTTTAAGCTTTACCCTTTTCTCTATTGCATAAACTGCCTTTCCACCAGGTCCTTTGCAGAAAAGGGACTACCGCAATACAATTAGACTACCCTAGTGATCAAAAGCAGAAAAATAAATAAATAAATAAATAAATAAATACATAACAATACATAAATAAATAAATCCGTGACTGCTGTTACTGTGATAAATGAATCACATATTTATTTTTACATTTGCATATGTCTTCCAGTAAAGCATGACCTGACATGCTGATATTAGTTGTCGTTATACTCAGTAGTGGTTGATATTTATAAAATTAGTTAACCTCATTAATCTCATTGGGCATGGTCAGTGTTCAGGGAAGGTCAGAGGAGATGGCCATACCAACTAGGGCAAATTTGGCCACAGCATCTAATTTGCTTTATAAATAGCACAGGATCATTTATACCCACCAGAGCTAACATCATCTCAGATGGATGGGACCTTGAGTTACCATCTTATATGAAAGATATAGAAATTCATTGGACTAAGGCAGTTTGGAAATTAATCTAGGAAAAAATATGCAGCCTTACTGCTGTTTCAGTTGTTTTAGTAACAGAATAGCTTTGTAGAGGAATGTGAAGAGCCACCTGCCTGTAGTGGTGACTATGTGGCCATTCACTTGAAGTAGATTGGTAGCTATCTGTGGGTGTAGACTAGGATAGTGTAATGTATATTTTTTTCTGAAATTTGTCATTTACACATTCTTTTCACATGATACTTTACAAATTTGCAATTGCATACATTTATGCTTATGAAAACTTAACCAGCACTATATTGATTACAGCTGAATATAGATGGCCCACTGATACATTTTCTGATTTTTGATTCAGCAAGGTGCATAGAGAGCTTTGTTTGTGGAGGTGATAATGGATATCACACATGGTTTATCTCAGTGTTATCTTTACTGTCACTGTGGTGTTTACTAGCAATACAGCATTATTAACCATTCATATAGCTCAGACCTGTACTGAGTGATGTCTGAAGGGATAGTTATTTTTTTAAGGGGAGAAGAGATGACAGAGAAGACATAGGGAGGTCAAAATGAGATGCAGGTGTCCTGCAAGCACTGAAATGTAAATTTGTCTGCCAGCAGCAACCTCTTTTAATGCAGTGCCAGAAATCAATCTGTTTAATGTAGAATTATTCAGACGACTTTTATTTTTGCAGAGATTGTGCATATTGAATTAGCATATGTTATCAGGTGGTTAATATTTCTTATGCTGTCATAAATGTTCTTCTGTTTAAACTGTGCTATGTCTGGTTGGATTTTATGGTATGATGCCAATGATATTTAAACAGTTTAATGCAATTCAGTCAAAGCTACTAATAAAGGAACATGCAATTTATTTCTTCATAAGAATAAGGGCTATACACTATCAACAAAGAGGCTATAATTCCTTGTCTATGTTTGGGGGTGCTGTCTGTGGATAAAAGTACCTTGAGCACTTATTTGGTCATTTGTAGGACTAGTGTGCATGGCTACTATGTGTTTTTGTAAAACAAATTTGAAATATGTGACTTTGGTCATTATTATTCATTTTTTTACACCGACATCTGCGAAGTATGATGCCTGTAGAGAAAAATGACTCTGCTGAGCTGATAAGGTTAAAAAGTCATCAGTCTGCCTTTGTTGTACTAGTGTGCATTTATTTAAAGCAAATTGAAAGACTTTACTGTAGCTGTTTTTTTTTAATCACAACTAGACATGTGATGTGTACTTAGTCGACTTAGTGACTACACTGGTGAGTATAGATATTGGTGGATTATAATGACATCAGTTTAAGTGGCCTTTTATGATTGACGTTCTGAAATGGCTACTTTTATCATTATTGGTTCATACATTTTGTTTCAATGCTTACTTGAGAACTATTCAAAACTAGAATTTAAAATGCACTCTAACAAATGTTGCTGCGTTAGAAAAAATAAGTTTAAAGCAATCAGGTAGGTGAATCAAAGAATGCATGCATTTTTGTATGGTCCTAAAAATGTATACAGGGGGCCCATGGTTTGAAAACAACCCAGAGAATGATGGTACACTTAATCTGCCACTAGCTTGGCACATTTTCATTGAAAGTGAGTTTTAATGCATTTTCAATAAATGAGAACTTCAAGGGAAGAGGAGTTTTCTGTTGCTCATACCATGTCTGTTTTCAATGTGCTACTGTTTTGCTTTGTTTATCAAATTTCCATCAGTGTTTGTACAACAATATTTTAAAGCAGTGTCAGTGGTGTAACAGATAACACATTCACCTTCATTGCAAAGGGCTGTGTGTTCTATTCCCATACAAGGTAGATGTCTTTCTGACACTGCAGTACAATGTAAGGGGCACTGTTGAGTGTGTTATCCTTCTGATGAGAGATTAAACTGAGGCCCCATCTGCCTGAGTTAGTGGTAGCTCAGGTGGATGTAAAAGATCCCACAGCACTTATCAAAATTAATATTGAAGGTTTCCTGATGTCCTGGCCAAATTTCCCATAGTAGTATGAATATCACCTCTGGGCTTTCCTGGAAAGAGGTAACTAACCTGGTCAACAAAGGATAAATAAATTAAAAGCTTTAAATTAAATCCAAATCTCAGTAAATATTTTAAAAATAAAGAAGATAATAGCATGCACATTGACAGTTTTGAACAGTGTTTATGGTAATGGGGTAAGCCATGTAATGAAACACTTAAATGGCTGGGGGGGTGCTGGAACAATACCCTCCCTGTGGCTCCATTTGACCATGATCCATCTCTGCATTTAGTACTTTTCAGGATTCACTTCATCATTGTTCTAGTCTGTTGAATGCAAATTGTGTTTTTATTCTGGAGATGACTTAGAGTGTCCTCAAAACATATTAGTAAGGTATTGTTTTGCACTAAGTGTTTCTCTTGTGAAGTTTTTTTTTTACTACATTACATTCTTCAGGCACAAGAGTTTTAAGTTAATAATGCTATGTAGGTCCAATCACAGCTGTTGGGTGGGGGGTGGCAGCAGCTGACCTGTGTGCCAGCTTATAGATGGTACCTTTTGATGTAGGCAACCTAATAAAAAAAGAACAGTTTGGAAGTTTACAACTTGACATTAAGAATGATTAAGTGATCATGAGTGTGATCTCTTAATTACAGTGTCCAAACTGTCAAACTGTTCTTTCATTTTAAAGATGACTATGAGTTATTAGATTTTTCACATCATACATTTTTTATAAACTTTCTTTGCTGTCATGATTATGACAGATTAGTTTACAAAATAAGTTTATTAATGGTACAACATAATAACTTGTTGCTACCTTAAAATATTACAGTTTATAAGAGGTCATTAACCTATAGATAGACCGAGTGCCACTAAATGGGTATGTTGCCTGGGGGTGCCAATCTCCACTGCAACATCTGCAAGGGGTTTTCGCACTGTGACTTGCTGAGCAATTTGGTTATCTGTTCACTTATTTTACACTGTGTTCAGATCAGCAGAGAGATTCCTTTTCACCATTTCCTCTCTGCAGTTCTCCTGCCATGCCTTAGGGCCCATCTGTTTGGGGTGATCTTTCAAGCATGGTGAAAGTACAGGAAGTGTTTGTGCCATTTGTATTTTGAAGTACAGCACCCTTTTTCCCCTGTATAAATAAAGAAGACATGGAAAATAGTTTATAATTCCATGTTTTATCTTGGAGGCAGAAATGTAAATGTAGAGTGACTTACAGCATACCTCTCAACCTGGAAACATCAAAAATCTGGACAAGGCCCATGAAAATAGGTACAAATCTGTATGCTGATTGACACCAAATGTGTATATGTAATTATGTAACCCCGTCCACTCTAATGGAATTGTGGGATACCAACATTCAAATGCAAACTGAAAAACAGACAACCAAAATATGGCACCAGAGTCTCCCTGCAGCTATTCCAATGTCCCATTACCTATCTATTTTGCCCCATTTACCATAAATACTAATGTGTGCATGCTGCTTTACTCTACAATGATTATTTGGATTTTATTTTTTACATTTTATAGCACAATGCACAAACACTAAGACATCTGCTAAACAAAGCTGCTAAACAAAGCAATACTGTCTCACAATGGAAATAGACTTGGCATTAAAACTTCTCTGCCATTGAAACCCACATTCATTGAAACAGCATTGAAACCCATACACCACATCCAAAGAAAATGCATCTGAGCAGTGATGGATAAAGATTACCTTTGGGCCATTTTCAAATCATTGACCCCTTGCACACAAAACAAGAAACATACATGTGTTCTTTGATACACCTTCCTGACTTTACTAAATTATATTCCTTGTATAATACAGCACACTTGTTAGACAGAGAGCGCATTTTAAACTTATTGTTTGAACATTTTTCCAGGAGGCAATGAAACAAAATGCACGAACCAATAATGACAAAACTGCCCAATTCAGAACATGTCCATCATAAAAGTCTACTTCCATACCCACACAATATATATATATATATATATATATATATATATATATATATATATATATATATATAGAATGACAATCATTTAGTGAATTCAGTTCTCACTTCTTCTCACCATAGCTCTAGCTAGTCTCAACCTCTTAGCACATAAAACCTGGACAAAGCCAATAATGGGGAAATGCAGCCCCAAAATAGGGACAAATTTCAAATACGATCTTATAAACTTAGAAAATTGCTAGAATAGAAGGTTTTGTGTTACCATTTCATTTCTGAAGAATATCTTCTTCTTTTTTTGGCTTTTCCTGGTTAGGGGTCGCCACAGCAGAACTCCGGTCTGCTAATGATTGGCAGTAGATTTTTACGGTGCTGAGGTGCCAGCTCGATGCCCAACCTTCAATGAAAGCATGCCCATTCACACGTCTTTCAAATGCCACTCGACCGTGGGGAGGACATGCAGACTCCACACAGAAGGCACTCCAGTCGAGAATCGAACAGGAGAACCTCTTGCTGTGAGGTGACAATGCTACCGCTGTGTCTGCTGAAGAATATGAAGTCTGAAATTCAAATGCCTGTCATTATTTAGTAAATTCAAATGCCTGTCATTATTTAGGTTCATAGTTTAGTACTAGGCTAACTACCCTTGCGAGCCATTTTAAGCCTAGCCAATTAACCCTTGTGAGACTCATACCCTGTACCTTGTGTTTGTAAGGCAAACACCATAACCATTAAGCCACCCTCCCAACCCAGGAATTCAATCCTTCAGTGATGTGCCACAATCCTGAAAACTAGAGATTTTATGAAGAACAGATCAAAAATATGAGGCTTTAATTCAGAAGTGGTGGTTGCCAAGGACTTTAGGCTCTTTTTACCCTGTAACCGAGGTACAGGATTTGAGCCTGAGTACCTCCAGCCACCAGGTGTATTAAATAGGGGGCATTTTCACACACACACACACACACACACACACACACACACACACACACACACACACACACACACACACACACACACACACCTATAAATTAGATAGTTAAAGCTTTTATATGTTCACACAATTCTTTTAAAACTTCATCTGTACTTTCCCAACTGATATATTCTATAATTGTCAAAGCGTAATTCATACTGAAAATATCTCTTTGTAGTCAATTAATGAAATAGCACTTTTAGAGAAAATCGTGCACTCACAATTGTATAGTTGATGGAAATTATAGATGGCATGTTCAAAATGCAGTGTGAAAACTTTTAGAATAAAGATTATTACCAGACTACTGTTTAAGTAATTATTTTAATGTTCCAGCTCCTATCACCATTCATATTCTCATAACAGATCATAATGACACTACAAATGAGCCTTTACTCTAGTAAACAATGGCATATACAGAATAAAACACTTCTATATGTAAGGTACTCTGCCTCACAATAAACACACACACACACACACACACACACACACACACACACACACACACACACACACACACACACACACACACACACACACACACATACTTCATTCATTTAGAGCCAGAAGATTGGTTTCCTACCTGAATTGTTTGGTTCCCAAATGCTGCTGCAGATAGAGCCATTTGAATAGCTAAAGCACACATCACGGGGAACCGCTTGCAAGTGCAGCGGCAGCCTAATCCCATTCCCTGCCGATAGAGCAGTTTCCAAAGCTGTTAAATAACTGGCTGTGGTTCCAAAGTGCTAAAGCACTCATCTGAATAAGCCCAGATAGAGATAGAGCTGTTTCCAATGTTAAAACTGGTTCCAAAGCGCTTGCTAAAGCGCTTGTTTGAATAACCCCAGATATAGCTGTTTCAAACATTTGTTGAGTTGAATAACTGTCTGTTGCTAAAGCGCTCATTTGAATAACCCACTCTCACTTGCAGATCTTGAGGAACAAATGCCAGCTGGAAATGTGCATTTGGAGCCCTTGAGCTCAATTCCGACAGGCTGGTAGCCCTGATGGAGCTGACGTCATCGCGCACGAGATGATGTCAGCTCAAAATAAAAAAATGGGGAAAAATTAAAAATAAAATACAACTAAAGCTGGGAAATAGTTGGAAATGGAGGGGTGCCACTCGGGAATCATTGCACCCCAATATTTGGACCCCAAAACTCGGTAAAAACAGAGTTATTCGGTATGGTTGGGAGGTATGACTTACAGTACTAATTAGTCAGTGTAATTTTTGGCTGGCTCTGTTTAATCAGTTATGAAAATAGCTAAATAATAAGAGGGAAAAATTTGCATTTAGAATCGTACAGAATACATACCCTTATATTCAACAAACTCCTTGCAAGAATAAGTCTATTCTTGCACGGAGCCATTTGTGCCCGTTTAGCACAGCAGCACGCCTTGAATATTCATGAAGGCACACTGCTGTACTTCCTATATGGACATGTACCATGAACGAGTGCAGGGGGCATGTCCAAGTAGTGCACAGAAACTGAACACACCCCCTGCACTCAGAAAGTGCTGTACAGCACTTTCTAAGCTAAACTAGCATAATATTAGAGATTTACTCTGATATTATATATGCCAGTATTTCAGTGTCCACGGACACTGAAATGAGATAATGATCACCTGAAAGAAGCATCATCATGAAGAAAGCAATGCAGGGGGTATGTGACAGGTTCTGTGACATGCACCCTGCATTGCTAAAGTGCCGTACGATAGTTCTGCAACCTGCCAAAGCAGGAAATGTGTGCAAATGCACAAATAATGGGGATAAATCCCCCAAAAGTGAAAAAACACACATATAGCCCTCACAAACATAGAAAGTTGATAGGGAACAGGTCATGCATTAGCATGAATTAGTAAAGGGTAGAAGTCTGAAAGCAAATGTATGCCAATATTCCCTTACAGCGGAGCATGTTGACAAAAGCACAAATGATGAGAATAAATAATAAATTAGGGACATGCCTGAAAAATTGCCCTCACACACTTAGAAAGTGGATAGATAACACAATATGTATTAGCAGGAGTCCCTGAAGGATAGAAGGCTGAAAACCAAATGAATGCCATTATTTTATGATTGCAGTCCTCAATGAGTTGTCAGAACACCACAAGACTCACTTATATAACACAATAATATAAAAAAAATATTAAACTTTTTTTTTTCAAGCCTAAGGAATATTTAAGCATAGCTAAGCAGGTGTGCACATTATGGCCATCCGCTTAGCATAGCTTAAACATCCCCTAGGAGATAAATGCAAATATTCAGGTAAAATTTCCAAGCTGAGATAGTGTAGTGATTCAAGTTCTGGCTTTACATGCAGGCATTCACAGCTAAGTGCCAAAACAGGCAACTTATTTTTCTATGGGAAAGTAGTGTTAAAATTATTTTTGTAAACTTAAATTATGTAGCAACTGTTTTCTGTCAACCATGGTAGTGTAGCAGGTCCAAACGTGAGATGTCAGTCCAGAAATTATGTGAAACCCCCATATAAACACAAGTGCCCTATAAAATATCGTCACACAAGAATATAATTTAATAACAGCACATAGGGGGATATCATGGAAGGTAAACATAAAATTATAATATGTCAGTAATGAGGAATCAGTCCTACAATCCTGATACCTTATAAAAAGAAATATGATCAATATTAAGTAGACCTCAGCCATGCCAACCTGGTGTAAGCATTGCTTAAATGTAAATGGTAAGCAATAAGTAGCCCAGCTAAGTGGATTTGTGCATTGGTAAGCAGTGTCTATCTCTTTAAGCACTGCCAACCTTAGCTAAGTGGGTTTGCTCATCACTTAGCTTAGCTCAGCATATTCAAAATGGTCCAATGATGGCAAAGGGTGGGAGTTTGGCTCTATTTAAATCTTACAGGTGGGAATACAGCCATGACCAGTTGTAGGTCATCCTTGCAAGCACTATGGCTGGTGTAGGAGAGGGTTCACGCTTTTGGGAGCAATGCTGGGGCATTCAGGAGTCCAGGGTCATGGTTGGACTCCTAGTAAAAGACCATGAGGAGAGACTGCTGCAGGGCCAGTACCAGGGCTCCCAATACAAAATAGAGGCATGGGGTCATCTTGCATGTGATCTCACCAGTGCTACTGGCATCCCTTGACCTGGTGAGCAGGTCCGGCACCATTTTGCTGACCTCAAGCAAAGGAGCAGGGAGCTCTTGGACCAGTGGACCCAAGACACATGGGTGCAGAATGTCCCAGAAGTGTGTAAGTGTCAGTATCAATTAGTGTTCACCAAAGTCTAGCCTGTGTATCTGATTGATAGGTATGCATAAATGTTTCTTTATCTCCTGTAGAGCTGCAGATGAGAGGCTGCGAACATAGATGCCCATGCCAGCAGGTTGCTAAGGCTGTGCTGGGAGGCTGGTGAGTACAAATCTAGCTTGCAGTATTCAGAGCAAATAAATAGAAAGAAGTAGAATGTCAACTGCCAGTTGGTTAAAATGTGTAGTGTGTGTAATGAATAAATGAGATGTTAGCAGAGTAATACTGATGTATAGGATATCTAGCAATAAAAGTGCCAGTACCATTCAGTAAAACTAAACCCCACAGACTATCGTGTTTACTTTGGTATGTGGCGGTATGAATCTAAATGTGTACAGGTTCCGCACAGCAACTATGGCTCTGATAGCATGAATTAATTGAGGCTCATCTGACAAAGATTGTGGAGCTGTAAAACAGGAGATCAACTATATGAAATGTTCCATGCACCAAGATCTGATCCCTAAATAGTAATCTGTAAACTAGTTTACTGTATCCTCTGCAGCAGTGTTTAGTGTTAACCATTGCTTTCCAGATTGTTATATGTCAAAGTATTAATACACAGAACAAGAACTATCTGCCATGCACAAATGTCAGAATTACAAGGTCAGATTTTCCAACCAAGAGAGCATTAGGAAGAAAACAGTCAAATAACAAACAGTAGCTCTTAAATAGCTTGATGTGTTGCAACACAGCCTAGTTGTAATGTTTTGCACAAACAGGCATGGTTCAAATCCCAGGAGTGGTAGTAAACTGTATGCATAATTTCACCCAAGAATATGTGAATATGTGTAGAAACAGTCAGGTAGTGTTAACAGAAATTTCCTCCATAGGTCTGCCAGGCAAGGAAATGTTTTTTTAGCTGTAAGAAGGCTGTACTAATGCACTATGTACAACACTTCCACTGTCCAACCCCAAGGCTGCAAATGACAACAAGATAAGTACATACACCAAGTGGTTTCTCCTGATAAATGTCCCTCAAGTGTCATGCTGTCATGGCTAGTGGTCACTGCTGCCAATACCCAGGGTGACAGATTGAAATCCAAGCAGAGCATGGCAGTAGTACACAGACACACAGCATGAGTGCAGGGCACCCCTCTCAGTGTCACATATTTAACCCTGAATATGGGATTATATGTAGAAACAGTCAGGTAGTGTTAATAGATATTCCCTCCACAGGTCTGCCATATAAGGAAATGTATGTATTAGTTTTAAGAAGGCTTTCATAATACACTGTGTACAAACATTCCACTGCCCAGCCCCAGGCCATACCTAGAGAGTAATGAGTACAGTAATGATCAGTACAGTTGTGAACAATCAAAGTCTATACTGTTGTTAATTGATATCTCTCTCTCTCCCCCACAATATCTGCACCAATAATTCATATACATAATCAACAGGTAAGTTTTTCTCCAAAACTGCTGTTGGGACATGTGTCCTATTGTTCCACAAATATTGAATCATTTGACTATTAATGTTCCCTGTTCAAATACTATCATTGGTGTAACCTGCATGCCATTATAATGCCTACTGTTGTTCCATTTATGCATGTGTTCTGTTTGCTATGCAACTGTTTCAAATCTGTTGATTTGGGTTAATTGGAACACCCATGCATGCTGTTAAGGCTCATTTTGGAATGTTTTGTTCATGACTAACCAACATATTTTGTAAAACCTCAACACCATAGCACTTCTGGGAAGGCAGATGCCGGCGAATCTGCCTGTCCTGCCTCATCTGGCCATGGCACTGAACCCCAGCACATCTGGGACCCAACCCAGGACCTCCTCGTCCACTGGTCCTGCACAACCTTTGGGTGGAATCGTCTCAGGGGACTGGACCCTCAGACAGGAAACAGTCACCCATAGCCAGGTCTGGGGTTTGGTGCATAGTGCCATCCAAAAGGAATTTGGTGGACAGTTGTGCCAGATTGAGGGCCACCTGTTGCATCTTGAGGGTTAGCCTGCCCATCCTATCCATCCCCCAGCACAGCCACCTTTGGAGCCATGAAGGTGCAGTGGTGACTGCCCATGGGTGGGGACCTCAGTCCCACTGTATCCATTTGGGGGCTCATGGGCATCTGATTCCCAACCTCCCTCCCTGTCCAAGATGTTTACCTCCCACATATGTCATATACCACCCCTGTCTGCTGTTGTGTCTGTCTTCCTACCCAACTTACTTCCTCAAATATACCTACTATCCTTCTCCAACATCCCACTCTCACATTAAAAAAAAGGGCATCTGTTCCAAAAAATAAATTACGCCCCATACATAGCTGTCCATTTCACTCATGTCCACTGGACACATGTAATCTGGTCCAATTAGCTTGACAACACATTACTGTTGTCCTCACCCCTCACTCAGGGGTTTGAGTGTCCAAATTCACCTCCAATTTCTGTAGAAATTCACAGCTGCTGCTGTAGAAGAAATGGACAGCTATGGACCTTTCCTACACCCGTCCTGCACATCCCTAGCTACCTTTCATACTGTACTTCCCTCTGCATGCTGCTTTTTTCAGCACTTTCCTATTACCCCTTTTTCTTTTCTTTTAAAGAAATTAGAGCTGGGGTAAGTGGGAATAAGTGGCAGTAAGTGAAGCTAAAACAAATTAACCGTGTGTTGGCATTGCTTACCGTCATGCAAACCCATTTACAACTGCCTAAAAGTGCCTTAATTGTACTGTATCCATCAGGCATTGTTCTGCCCAGAAACAAAATAGCCAGCACTGCCAAAGTTTGAACCAAGGATGCTGTACTCTGTAATGACAAGCAACATACCACTACACCATCTGAGCAGGGAAAGTCTATGATGCTTTAACAAACATATCATGCATTCTGGTCATTTCACAGTAATGAAAAAAACATCAATCCCAAGTCGCAAATCCACAACCCTGCACACTACAGTCAGAGCAATGCACCACTACACAATCTGAGCTGCAGATGTCAATGTTTTTTCAAACATATCATGCAATAAAAGCATACAACATTAGGGAGAAAGCTCTGTAGAATCATTCATGTATTCCATATAAACATATACACATATACATATATGTGAGCGTATATATATATATATATATATATATATATATATATATATATATATATATATAGGATCCGGACACGTGCTCGACTAGCATATGTCCGAATCACAAAACATCGAACACACATATACGAAAGCGCTTAATATCGACAAGCACTTCCATGTATGTGTGCATGTTTCATAGATCGGACTACAGTGCGGGTAAGGGAAAATTCCCTTTTCCCCACTGTAGTGCGATCTCAGAGTGAGAATAATAAAGTAGGGGGGTGGGGGACACAGGGGGGCAAAGCCTCCCTGCAGAAACGTAGATTTTTTTTGAACTACACATACACAGAAGCTCTTTTCGATGTTAAGCACTTTCGTGTATGTGTGTTCAATGTTTTGTGATTCGGGCATATGTTAGTCGAGCATGTGTCATAGACCAATATATATATATATATATATATATATATATATATATATATATATATATATATACACATGGGTCTATTTTAAATAACCGAACCGACACTTCACCGACACACAAAACACCGACCCCAAATAACCGAAAACACACAACACTGACAACTCACAAAACCGAACACTATTACACCGACACAAAAAACGTAAACTACACATTACACACAATGACATATCCACTAACCTTAACCCAAACCCTAACCCTAAGGTCCGACACTACCGCGCACTTACCCTACCCGCACCCTAACCCTAACTCACTTAACCCACCCCTAAACCTAAAGACTGTCACTATCGCACACTTAACCTACCTGCACCCTAACCCTAACTCACTTGACCCACCTTAAAACATAAAGCCCGTCACTATCGCACACTCACCCTACCCGCACATTAAACCTAACTCACTTAACCCGTCCCTAAACTACAGTCCGTCACTATCACACACTTACCTTACCCGAACCCTAACTCCGACAGTACCGCACACTCACCTTTCCCACACCCTAACCCAAAATCCCTCAATATCGCACACTTACCTGACCGCTCCTAAATCCATCACTATCGCACACTTACCGAGTCGTGCTCACACGTTGCCCTTGTCAGTCTTTCGGCAAATCACCTTTTCGATCAACTTGCTTTTCGGTCATTTCGTCTCAGTCTTCTGCGTGTCGGTGAAGTGGCGGTTCGGTTATTCAAGGTAGACCCATATATATATATATATATATATGTCAGTTGAAGCATATATATGAAATACTGGATAAATAATATTGATATACATATATATAATTATATAAAGGAAGGAATATGTATACATATATATATATATATATATATATATATATATATATATATGTATACACGCGCACACACACACACACACACACACACACACAGAAAACAGAAAAAGCGTTGCTGGAAACTGCTGATTTGAAAACTGGAGTTTAATAACAACACAACACAATACAGCTCGTAGTTAGCGCTTTCGGGTCAAAACCCTTCTTCAGACTAAGCACATACAAACACAAACATATTTAAAACACTCCTCAACCAATCAAAATTCAATAAAAAGCCCGCCTTTTTTTAAGGGCTGGCTTTAGGGGCACTACTTCATTTAATCCTGGGAACCTGGTGTGCAGATAGCTCTAGGATCCATTTAGACTCCACCCATTCAGTGGTTTGCTTGATGTCACCACCTCTACTGTTCAGAACTACATTCTTTATTACCCTAAAACTAAATTGATGTGTAGAATGATCCTGTACATGTCTATATAGGGCATTACGTTCATCCAAATTTCTAATTGATGACATATGTTGTAAAATTCTGACCTTGAGCATGTTATTAGTCTTGCCCACATAATAACTCGGACAGGAGTCACAGTTCGCCAAATACACAGCATCTGTTGTCCTGCAAGTTGCTCTCCCTTTTAACTGGAATTTCCTCCCACTTACAGGATGAGTAAAAACCACATCTCTGTTAATATGGGCGCAAGCCTTGCAATGACCACATGGTACCGTACCCATGGTTAATGGCAGGGCTTTAGGGATGTTGGCTACCCTCTCTTTGCACAGCATGTCCTTTAAATTTCTGTTCCTCCTGTATCCAAACTGTGGGTTACTACCTACAATGTCCCTCAGGCAATCATCACTGGTGATGATATTCCAGTTCTGGTTGATTATGTCGCAAACACCCTTTACATTACTTCCATAGGTTAACATAAACCTCTGTCTTGTTCGTGTACATGCAGCAGATGTATCTTTCCTCTCATTCTGCCTAGTCACATTAATCCAAGGCTTATATTTATTCCTTCTATATGTCCTACCCTTCTTCACCACCCTTTCTATCAATCCATCATTATAACCCCTATCCTGAAAATTTTTTCTCAAATTTATCAACTCTTGATCAAACTGTTCATCTTCCATACTCAACCTAGAGGTCCTACTGACCTGACCTTGTACTATGTTGGGGAACATGAAACGAGGGTGCATGCTGTCAAATGACAGCATGGTGTTCTTCCAACATTCCTTCCTAAACAACTCAGAACTGAAACCATTCCCAGTGAATCTAACCCTGACATCCAGAAAGTCTATGTAGTCACTGGAACTGTTAATGCTAAATTTCAAAAATGAGGTAGTCGAGTGAAGAAAATCTATAAAAAGTGTTAACTGTGTGCTATTCCCTCTCCACAAGATAAAAATATCATCCACAAAACGTAGATATACTCCTATATGCCTGTGCCATTCCTCATTCTCTAATACATGCTGTCTTTCCCAATGTGATAGAACTAAATTCGCATAGGTATTCGCACAGGGGGTGCCCATGGCTACCCCCTGTGCCTGTCTGTATGTAGAATTAATGCCCATGAAAACATTATTGTCCAAGACTAATGCAAGTAGATCTTTTATTAGGTCAAGTTTCATCCCATTGACCCCCAGCGTGCTTAGCAGTTCCACTACGGCTGTTATTCCATAGTGGTTCCCTATTACCGTAAACAAGCTTTGGACATCTAATGTGACCATTATCATGTTTTCTAGGTGCATATTCCTGCTTAGATCCCCCAAAACTGTGAGAAAATGTGCTGTATCCTTCAGTATGTTCTCTAATTTATCTACATAAGGTCTTAATGTAACTTCTAGCCAAATAGAAATATTTTCAGTTACCCACCCTCTTCCTGACACAATGGGTCTAAGAGGGGGGTCAGTGGATGATTTATGTATCTTCGGGAGGGCCTTGAACACAGGTATAACTGGCTTCTCTATTAAGAGAAAATCATACAAATCCTGTTCTATATATTGATTAGTATATAGCCAGTGTAATCGTTTGTGTACTTTATCAATCACACCTTTTACCTCAACTGGATTTAATATCACATAAACCTCACCTTCAGAAAGCAATTCCTTCATATTTGTCCTATACCAGTGTGTATCCAGAAGCACTACTGCCCCTCCCTTATCTGCCATTTTTATTGTTAGATCCGAGCTGTTACTCAAATCTTCCAGGGCCTTCCTCTGTTTTCCATTTAAATTGTAAAACTTCTCATTACATTTTTTCTGAAAATAAGCTGTTAAGTCAGTCTCACATTTATTAATAAATAACCCTAATGCTGGTGACAAGGGTGGGACATAACTACTGGGTTTATGTGGACATTTGTCCATAGGACCCGAGTTACCAAAAAACTTTTTTAACATAGCATTTTGACAAAATAACATGATGTCCATTATGACTTCATTAAATACACAGGTCCTACTTGGAACAAAAGTTAGCCCCTTATTCAATATCTCTAATTGTTCCTTATTTAATACATATTTTGATAAATTAAAAACAATACCATAGTCCATAGTATGAGTCAGTCCAAAGTTCTCCTCTTCTTGTTGAGGTCTCTGTCGTCGCTCAACGACCTCTTCCAAGGACCTCTCTTCTTCACATTCACTGGTAGCGACCCTAAAAAATGCTGTTGGCACAGGCATATAGGAGTATATCTACGTTTTGTGGATGATATTTTTATCTTGTGGAGAGGGAATAGCACACAGTTAACACTTTTTATAGATTTTCTTCACTCGACTACCTCATTTTTGAAATTTAGCATTAACAGTTCCAGTGACTACATAGACTTTCTGGATGTCAGGGTTAGATTCACTGGGAATGGTTTCAGTTCTGAGTTGTTTAGGAAGGAATGATGGAAGAACACCATGCTGTCATTTGACAGCATGCACCCTCGTTTCATGTTTCCCAACATAGTACAAGGTCAGGTCAGTAGGACCTCTAGGTTGAGTATGGAAGATGAACAGTTTGATCAAGAGTTGATAAATTTGAGAAAAAAATGTCAGGATAGGGGTTATAATGATGGATTGATAGAAAGGGTGGTGAAGAAGGGTAGGACATATAGAAGGGATAAATATAAGCCTTGGATTAATGTGACTAGGCAGAATGAGAGGAAAGATACCTCTGCTGCATGTACACGAACAAGACAGAGGTTTATGTTAACCTATGGAAGTAATGTAAAGGGTGTTTGCGACATAATCAACCAGAACTGGAATATCATCACCAGTGATGATTGCCTGAGGGACATTGTAGGTAGTAACCCACAGTTTGGATACAGGAGGAACAGAAATTTAAAGGACATGCTGTGCAAAGAGAGGGTAGCCAACATCCCTAAAGCTCTGCCATTAACCATGGGTACGGTACCATGTGGTCATTGCAAGGCTTGCGCCCATATTAACAGAGATGTGGTTTTTACTCATCCTGTAAGTGGGAGGAAATTCCAGTTAAAAGGGAGAGCAACTTGCAGGACAACAGATGTTGTATATTTGGCGAACTGTGACTCCTGTCCGAGTTATTATGTGGGCAAGACTAATAACATGCTCAAGGTCAGAATTTTGCAACATATGTCATCAATTAGAAATTTGGATGGACGTAATGCCCTATATAGACATGTACAGGATCATTCGACACATCAATTTAGTTTTAGGGTAATACAGAATGTAGTTCTGAACAGTAGAGGTGGTGACATCAAGCAAACCACTGAATGGGTGGAGTCTAAATGGATCCTAGAGCTATCTGCACACAGGTTCCCAGGATTAAATGAAGTAGTGCCCCTAAAGCCAGCCCTTAAAAAAAGGCGGGCTTTTTATTGAACTTTGATTGGTTGAGGAGTGTTTTAAATATGTTTGTGTTTGTATGTTCTTAGTCTGAAGAAGGGTTTTGACCCGAAAGCGCTAACTACGAGCTGTATTGTGTTGTGTTGTTATTAAACTCCAGTTTTCAAATCAGCAGTTTCCAGCAACGTTTTTTCTGTTTACTGTGGATTCTACATTTTGACTGCTGCTGGGATTAAGCATAGCACGAGCTTCTACTTTCAGTTTGGACACACACACACACACACACACACACACACACACACACATATAAATATATATATATATATATATATATATATAGATATATATATATATATATATATATATATATATATATATATATATATATATATATATATATATATATATCTATGGGTACATATCACTTTACCTAAAACTCATTTCACCGAAACCAAATCACCTAATGTTCATTTCACCTAAAACTCATTTCATTGACAAGCAGTACAATAAGGCAAGTCAAAGGTATATATCCTGTTCCCCACTGTAGTGTAATCCTGGTGTTAGTATATATAGTTAGGGGAGTGTGGGGGGCGTCACCCCCACTTACGTTGGTTTTATGGTGTCTGGTTTTGTTTTACATTATTTGTAAAAGTCAACTAGGTGGGGGGCTGCACCCCCCACACCCCTTAATATATATATCCTAACACCAGGATCGCACTACAGTGGGGAAAAGGACATATACCATTAAACTGCTTTAGATTACTACTTGGCAGTGAAATGAGCTTTAGGTGAAATGAGTTTTAGGTGAAATGAACTTTAGGTGATTTGGTCTTGGTGGAATGAGTTTTTAGGTGAAGTGATACGTACCCATATATATATATATATATATATATATATATATATATATATATATATATATATATATATATATATATATATATATATATATATATATATATATATATATATATATATATATATATAGAGAGAGAGAGAGAGAGATACATAAATGTATGTACATAACATGCAGTGTAGTCAGATGTCAGAACTATCCCTCTAAACTTCTTAGTGCAAGACACCTGTACAAAGGCTGTAAAGGGGGGGATGGGCCAGATATAGGGACATATTTCAACTATTGCTGTTGGGAACGAAGACATATGCTACAGCAACAGTGTGCTTTTCAGCAGACAGTTACTGAAAGATATGAGGATGGAAACTGAAATGTTATGTCATTATTTACTGACATAAATCCTTGGATCATCACAGTGATTTACCAGGCAAATACAAATAAATTGTGGAACAGAACAAAAGTATGGGCTAAACATCTGGACATTCTGTGAAAATCCTGGCAATGGAGAGGTATGCTCAGAATCTCTTAGTGCAATGAATCTGGACCAAGCCTGACAAAGTGGGGGGCAAAACCATGAAATTAGGGACATATCCAAAATAAGTGAGTAGATAAGCACAGAAAGTTGATGTAGTAACACTGTATGTCCTAACATATATTGACTGAAATGTCACAAGTCTGTGACTCAATTGCTTCTCATTAGTCAGTGACCTCAATCCCTACATCATCCCACTGATGTGTCAGGAATACATAACAGTTATGGGGACCAGAGCAATGATATTGGCCAGACAACAGGACATCCTACAAATGTGTGGACATAACACAACATTAGGGAAACCACACTCAGCTAACAAGCAACATCCAAACTAGGATCAGACTGACATAACACTACCCTAATCCAGCTCTTGGCTGTACACATGCATTTGCAAATATAACAGGCACTACAGGGATGTAACAGTAGTGGAAAACAGACACTAGTGTGAAAGTGCATACCCACATCCAATTGCACCACAGTCACAGTAACATACCAGCAAGCAAACTGAACACTACAGTATAATGACTGTGTGAGCAACAATATCTCATTTGCCACTCACACATTAACCCTACATATACTGCCCTAAGTCCCAGTGTAGTGGGAATCTTGAAGTGTTACAGGACATGTCACAGTCTGCCCGTACAAACAAATACAGGTGATAGGGAACCAGAAACTGGAGCAGCATGCACAGTCAGATAAAAAAGGCCCATGACACTCACATGTACCTCCCTCCCTACACAACCCAAATAACATGTACACACTACACTGCTACACAATCCTGACAGTCTGTTAATGGGCGAACATACACAGCCTTCTCAAATGTACAGTTTCCCACAAAATGTATAGGCACAGGACTCATATCTATGGCCGCTTCCTTGTTACATGTCTGGGGGCTATGACATCACTGGGATGGTTGCAGGAATGAAGGCAATAAATAATGATACTATATACCCCTGAACCTCTTAGTGCATGACATCTGGACAAAGCCTGACATAACTGGGGGGACAGAGGTCAAAGCACAGGGATATAGTGGACATAGTGCTGTTATAAATTTAGACAGTTGCTGGTGTTACTGGGTTTGTTGTCATATATCTTTTCTGAGGGATATTAAGTCAGTAACACCAATGCATGTTAGCATGCACTGACTGCATTCCCCAGAGTATCCTACTGATTACCCAAGGACAATGACTGTGTGGGGAACAGGCCAAACATATGAGTCACTCATCTGGACAGTGTCTAGGCCTCTGGTCATTGTACAGATATGACCACAGTCATGTAACAGAATGGAAATCCCCTGACAGCTGCCAAACATGTCACCAAGCACCTTATGAAGCACAGTAAGACCAACATGAAACTCCCCCACATCAGCTCTAGGCAATTACCCATGTATATTCAAATACAGTATGCACTACAGGGATGGAACTGCAGTGAAAAGGAAATAGTGGTGCAAAAATGTCCACCAAGAGACATTTGCACCACAGTCACAGCAACATACCAGTACCCAAAATGAACTCCAGAGTACGACTGTCTGAACAAACATATGCTGATTGCTAGTCACGCACCACACTGACATATACTGGCCAAACTTACAGTGTACTGGGAACCCTGAGGTGTTACAGGACATTTCGCAGTCTGCCCCTACAAGCATACAGACCTGATAGACTGCCAGCAGCCATAGCAGCATGCACAGTCAGATAGGTAAAGGATGTATGGCACTCATATCTGCTACTATCCCTACCCAGCCCAACAAGCATCTGCACACAACACTGCTACACAATCCTGACAGTCTATTTACAATGGCCAGACATACATAACCATCATATGTACAAGATTTCCACAGAATTTCTAGGGTGTGGAACCATAATCCTGGCCACTGCCACATGCCACGGTCAAGAGTCTGCTAGGTCACCTGGATGATAACTGGAGTACAGTCGGTAATTAATGATATATCATACATTTGCACCTGATAGTGCAGGACATCTGGACAATGCATGATGCACCAGGGGGACAGGGGGCCCGAAAGAGGACATATCACACATAATGGTGTTAAAAACTGAAACAGTAGCTGGTGTTACATGTGCTGTTGTAACATAACATCCCTGAAGGACATTATGTCTGGAACACCAATGGATGTCAACAGTTAGTGACTACAATCCACACATTATCCTACAGACACCACAAAAAAATGACATTGTTCAATGAACTGACCAAACATAACAGGCAAACTTCTGGCCACTCTTTGAACAACATGCCAGTTGAGAGGTATGTCAGAGGCATATTACTGTCAGATGTCAGGTCATTCAATAAATGCATGTCCAGATGAACCCTGTTGATCTAGCAACCCTCCATGTGCATAACAGTACTAATAACATACAATCTGTACCAAAATCTGCACCTTTGTCCCACATGTTGTTGGGCTGTCTCCACATGTCCTGTCCTGTGAGGTATTCCCACCTACTGTCTGTGAAGCTGTAGCCCCCACACCTCCATAATGTCCCCTGCACAGGCAAGGAAAAGGGGCAAGGCCCACATGAAAGATGCCCCATATATTGGAACTAGCAGCAGTGTCCAGACCCACGCCACAGTACTATGGGGGCACCCACATAGCTGTATGGCCTCAGCAATACCTGATAGTACAACAGCAACCTCCTAAAGGTAGGCTGAATGCCTGTGGTGGAAAGCAACAATACACAACTACCATCATAGGTGGAAATAATCGCAAGAGGGGCCAAAAAGGAACAGGTGCCTCCTTGGCAGTCATATCACCTTGTTCTGCACAAACAAATAAGGTCACAGGTGATGCTGTCTTTGAGTGCAAACTGGATACATCCACCAAGGCCAATCAGTAGGCCTTCCAGACATGTGTCTGCAATTCTAGAGGCAACACACATATATGCTCTGTAGTGGTGTTCAATAACACCACATACACATATGCCATAGATATAGGAAACTGACTGCAGACAGCTGAAGTGTATACTTCACCTCCCTGTCCCCCCATAGGTACAAATGTGCATGCACAGCACCTGCCCCCCTCCCCTCATGATCAGGAAGCAGGTCTGTAATGCCCTCTCAAAGGCAACACACAGATGTCTCCAAAGGCCCGATACCATTCCTGGCTGCATCCTACATGAACACAGACATGGGCTCTCAAACCCATTCTGCAGTGTAGTGAACCACAGCCTGAGCACTGGTGCCATCCCATCTGCACAGAGGACAGACAGAAAGTTGATAGAAAACAGATTATTCATTAGCATGAATGTTCTGAAGGTTACACATCTGAAACTGAAATGTATGCCATTATGTCA
The DNA here is from genome assembly GCF_019279795.1 of Protopterus annectens. Taxonomy (NCBI): domain Eukaryota; kingdom Metazoa; phylum Chordata; order Ceratodontiformes; family Protopteridae; genus Protopterus; species Protopterus annectens. The sequence goes on from NC_056739.1 coordinate 718,066,515, forward strand.
TGACAGCAGTCCTCAATGACATGACCAAAAACCTCAATACTCTCCATTTAATATTATAACATAATATTAACATGCAATAGGAGATAAATAAAAATATGCAGCTCAAATCAACAAACCAAGGGAGTTTAGTGGTCAGAGTCACAGCTTGGCATCCAAGTGTACATGGTTTGAATACTAAAACAGGCAATCTAATTTCACAAGGGAAAGCAGTGTTAAAAGTAATATTTTCATATTAAAATATGTGATAATTATTTCTGTCACCCAGGGTAGTGTAGCTGGTGTAAAATGAAAGTGTGAGTGCATATCACATGTGAAACCACCCATGTATACATGTGTCCCATACAATATAGTTACGGCCTTTGCTACTGTATTGGAAGCACATTTTGTGTGTTATAACACATATATAAAAAAAAATCAAAATACAATATAATATAATATTATAATAATATTATAAAGATATAATATAATATTATTATTATACTAATATAATATAATATAATATAATATAATATAATATAATATAATATAATATAATATATAGAGAAATATATATAAAAGATAGTTTATAAGAATGAACTGTGAGCAACGGTTAGCAATGCTCAGCTATGCTAAGCAGGTTTAAGCATTGCTCAAACATGAATGCTAAGCAGCAGGTAGCTCAGCTAAGTGGATCTGTGCATGGGTAAACATTGCTAAGTGAAGCCAAGACAGATTAAGCATCTGTACATTTAACCATGTGTTGGCATCGCTTATTATCATGCAAACCCACTTACAACTGCTTAAAACTGCTTTAATCACTCTGTTTCCATCAGTCAATGTTCTGCCTAGCAACAAACTAACCAGTGCTGTGAAATCTCAAACCCAGGGTCCTGTACACCATAGTCAGTGCAATATATCATTACACAATTTGAGTTGCAAGGATTGTTGGTGCTTTTTCAAACATATCACACAGTAGAGTCATTCAACAGTAGGGAAAAGATTCCATAGAATCAGGTTTTGTATTTATACATATACACATGTATATATATATATAGAGATACATATATATATATATATATATATATATATATATATATATATATATATGGAAAAATATATACATAATATAAATAGAGATATAGACATAAAATATATACATATACATATATATATAAGTAAATATATATATATAAGTAAATATATATACATATATATATATATATATATATATATATATATATATATATATATAGACTCATAACATGTAATGGAGTCATACCTCACAACCATACATCTCAACCTGTTAGTGCAAGAAATCTGTCCAAAAGCTGTCCAAATGGGGGGACAATGGGCCCAAACTAGGGATGTATTTTAAGTATTGCTCTTATAAATGTAGAATGTTGCCAGAGTGACAGGGTTTGTTTCAGCATACATGTTTGGAAGGATGTGAGTTCAGAAACTGAAATATATGTTATCATTTACTGTCAGAAATCTGGAGATCATCACAGTGATTTACCAGGGATATAATAATAATGAATTTGTGGACTAGACAAGAAATATGAACAATAAACCTGGACATACGTTCCTGGAGTTCATAAATTCAAATGCTATGGAACAACTTGTCACCATTCCCACAAGAGGTGAAAATATACTAGACCTGATCATCACAAACATGGGGACAAAATGCTCCACATCGGAAGTATATCCCTCATTGGTGAGATCAGACCATAAACTAATCTCACTGGAGATCCACATCCTGCCCCCACCCCCAACAAAAAAGACCACAGTGAAGAACTTCTCAAAAGCCAACTTCACACTTCTTAAGACTGGTGTGGTATCCTTCAAGGCCCCTGAGCCATTGGAAACCACAACCCACGCTGCTGAATCCCTTACAAATGCTTTCTACGAGCACCTCCAGGATTGCATGGATCAAGCAATCCCAAATAAAATCAAGACCCTTTCCACCAAAGGCAAGCACCTGATCTGGTGGACCCCAGCCATAAACAAACTTTACAACAAGAGGAGAAAGCTACTACAAAATAGAGCAAAATCCCTAAAAGGGAAGACATCTCTGATCGATACTAGTAAAAAACTACGATCACTCATAAAATCATCCAAGGCCAACTTTGAGAGAAAAATCGCCAAGGACTCAAAAGACAATCATAAGGCCTTCTTTAGCTATGTTAGAAATCTGGGTGGAAACTCCCAGATATGCTCAGAATTAGTCCAAAATGATACAAAAATCACTGAACCCACAGACATTGCAAACATACTGGCAGACAGGTACAGTGAAAATTTCCCCCCCCCCCCCCCAAAAGGAGAAATAACTATCCCAGGAGAGTGTAGCCTCCCAATCATCTCAAATGCCCAGGTGAGAGCTGCTCTCTAAAGCTAAAAACACAGCATCAATGGGACCGGATGGTGTCCCGCTGTGTGCTACACCTAACTCAATGAGGAACTAAACCCACACATAAGGCTGCTGTTTAATCTTAGCCTTACCACAGGATACACTCAAAGAGTGGCGACGGCAACTGTGCTCCCACTCCACAAAGGCGGTGCTTCACGGACCCTGGTAATTACCGCCCATAAGCTTAACAAGCCTGGTCTGCAAAGCTATGGAGAGGATCATAATGGAACTCATAAATAAAGACATAGGGGACCTACAGACATTGGATCCTACCCAATTCGGCTTTGTCAAGGGCAGATCATGCCTCTTGAACTTGGTCGACTTTTTGAAACAGTCACCAAGGCCATTGATGAGGGTAAGGCAGTTCACACAGCCTACCTTGACCTTGCAAAGCTTTGACACAATACCCCACTGGTATCATAGAAAAGCTCACCAGCTTAAATGTAAACCCATATGTCACAAGATGGGTTGCAAACTGGCTCAAGGACAGAACCCACAGGGTTAGAGTTGCTGGTGCCATGTCAGACTCAAGCCGGTCACAAGCGGTGTCCCACAGGGCTCAGTCCTGGGCCCCTCTTGTTCGGCATCTACTTTTCAGAAGTGCAGGCAAACATAGGAGGATTATGCTGACAAAGTTTGCAGATGACTGCAAACTGGGCCATAGTTGAAAATCCATCAGACACAGATATCCTTCAGAGAGGTCTCATAGAAATGGATAACTGGTGCCAGAGCCATGGCCTTAAGCTAAACGCCAAAAATGTATAGTCATACCCTTTGGTAAAACAAGGTAACCCCAAGTTACCACATAGGTGGCAATCCATTAAGCACAGAAGATGTTATCAGGGACCTGGGGACCCAAGTTGACAGTAACCTTTCTTTTGACACTCACATTGCCAAAGTGGTTAGGAGGACCTTCTACATTGCCCACCTGATTATGAAGGATTCACATCCAGATCAAGGAGGTCATTGTTCCCTGTACACTTCACTTATCAGACCAATGATTGAGTACAATGCCCCATTCGAATGTATCTTACCCGACACCTGCAGCAATTGGAAAGACCCCAAAGTTCCTCACCAAAAGGATAAAGGGGCTCAAAAATATGCCATATGCTGCCCGACTAAAGAAACTCTAGCTCTATTCAGTCGCATACCGCCTGCTCAGAGGTGACCTGTGCCTGACATACAAGGCCATGTCCAACCCGGAATTAATGGACATGCTCCACCTCAAAAAATCCAATTCCACCAGAGCCACAAGAGCAAGAGACTTAAACCTCAACACAGATATAAATAGGATGTGCTGGAGGGACAGATTCATCACCCAGAGACTCCCTATGCTGTGGAACAGAATCCTGGTCCATGTGAGACAGAGCACCTCGCTGGCTCTGTTCAAGAGGAATCTTGACCAGTGGATGGGAGATCGTAGGTTTACCCCGGGGATCATCTCTGTATCACTGCTGGACAGAGGCACGGCAAACTAATGGGTATAGTATTCTTCAACCTAAGGGGTGGTGAAAGCCACACAACTCTGGCTAGGCTTATAAATGCCCTAGGGCAGATAGCCTAGTATGAATCTATGAACCTATGAACATATTGCAACAATCCAGACATTCGAGAGATAGACTCAGAACCCCTTAGTGCAATGCATCTGGACTAAGCCTGACAAAGTGGGGGGAGAAAGGCATGAAAATAGGGACATAGCTGAAATACTGGAGTAGATAAGCTGACACAGTTGCTGCAGTAACATCCTCATGTCTGTCCTAACATATATTGACTGAAATAGCACAAGTCCAACACTCAATTTCTTCTCACTAGTTAGTGACTGAAATCCTCACATCATTCCACTGATGTATCAGAAATACACAACACTTATGGGGGACAGGCAACAGCACATCCTACAAATATCTGGACATAACATCACATTAGGGAAACTACACTCAGCTGCTAAGCATGCCACCAAGCACTGACCAAACTATAGTCAGACTAACCCAACACTAATCCAAATCTGCTAGGGAGAATTACACATGTATTGGCAAATATATCAGGCACTACAAGGATGCAAAAGCAGTGAAAAACAGACACCAGTGTGACAGTGGATACCCACAACCAATTGCACCACAGTTACAGTGATATACTGGTAAGCCAAAGGAACAGTACAGTATAAGGACTGTGTAAATGAAAACATCTCAACATGTTTGCCACTCACACTCCCCTATGTATACTGGCCCAATTTGCAGTGTAGTATGATGCTTGACTGTGGTATGGAACATGTCTCAGTCTGCCCCTACAAACATATACAGCTGATAGACCACCAGAAACAGGAACAGCATGCACAGGCAGATACAAAAGGAACCACAACACATACATCCACCCCCTCTCCCTACACAGGCCAAATAACATTGACAGACTACACTGCTACACAATCCTGACAGTCTGTCAACAATTGCCAGAAATGCACAGACCTCTCAACTGTACAGAGTTCCACAGAATATCCGGGCTTTCCTCTCATATATAAGGCTTCTTCCACATAACATGTCTGGCGGTCTGATACATCACTGGGATGATATCAGGAATGTAGGCACCAAATAATCATATACCATACCTATCAACCTCTTACTGCATGACATCTGGACAAAGCCTGACATAATTGTGTGACAGAGGCCCAAAAACAGGTGCATATTTGAAATACTGCTGTTATAAACTTAGAAAACTGGGAAAGTTGCTGGTGTAACATGGTTAGTTGTAACATATTTTCTGAGGTATATGAGGTCAGAAACACAAATGGATGTTAGCAGTTACTGACTGCAATCCCCTGAGTATGCTACTGATTTTCCAAAGACAAAAAATGTCTGAAGAACACACCAAACATAGGAGTCCAAACTCTGGGCATTCTGTGGATAGCCCTACAGTTGAGAGCTATGTCAAACACATAACACTGTCAGAGTTAAAATCATACAGAAACTCCATGTCCACACAAACCCTATTAGACTAGCATTAATCCAACTGTATAACAGCAATACTTACATTCTGTCCCTATTTCTTGAACATTCTCCCCCATTTTGTTGGCCTGTCTCCAGAGTTTTGGTTGTAAGAGGTATTTCCAAATACCCTCTGTGATGCTGTTGTTCACACACCTCCATGAAGTCCTCCTCACTGGCAAGGAAAAGGGCTAATGTCCACATGAAGTACTCAATTATAGTAGTGTGTTTCCATGCCTTTGGCTATATGAATAACAACACAGCTGTTTTGCATGCAATTAGCAAGCGGGGACACCAATTGGTGCACACGCCATCAGCTGCTCATGAGCATTACCTACAAAAGGCAAGCTGCTGCCTATGCAAAACAGATGTACATCCTACATCCATGAGAGAGAGAGAGAGAGAAAATCAGCAGGATATAACCACCTACACTTGGAAAAAAAGGTATGTCAAACAAGTAAGCATGTAATGGACTGCAGTAGGGGTATGTAAGAATTGGAAATAGGAAGTTTAACATATGTGTCTCAACTAGTCTTGATGTACTGATATATTGCTGATCAGAACTGATGGCCATAGGATCTGCGTCTGTCTGCAGTGACATAGGTCAGGCCCCTGAGTCACCCCAGGAAAGGATGGCTCATATACTACTGGAGTGTGAGTTGAACAATATTGACTGTGACAATGCTAGGCCAGCTACTGGGATATCATACATATCTTACTTGTGAATACAACTATGATATACTTGTTTGTCTCAGAAATGTGAGAGACCTATACATGGTATTTGCATAGTAAAGTACTGCTGTAGATGTGTGTGTTGAACTGCATGTGATATACAGAGCTCATACCATGTAACTGTTCAGTGTTATGCACAGTGACCATATGTGTGCCTCATATTTGTAGTCATTTACTCACAGAGTTGTGTTATGTCGGGCAAATCCTTGGCAAGTCTTTGAAGACTGACATTACAACATCTCATTCTTTTTCCTCTGGCTGTTCCCATTAGGGGTCGCCACAGTGGATCATCTGTTGCCATTTCTGCCTGTCCTCTGCATCTTGCTCTGTCACACCAACTACCTGCATGTCCTTTTTCACCAATTCCAGGACTTTATCTGAGGCCTTCCTCTTTTACTCTTACTTGGCAGCTACATCCTTACCATCCTTTTCCCAATATACTCAGCAGCCCTCCTCAGCACATGTCCAAACCAATGTAATCTTGCCTCTCTGGCTTTGTCTCAAAACTGTCCAACATGGGCTGACCCTCTCATATACAGATTGCTAATCCTGTGCACCCTCATCACACCCAGTGTAAATCCTAAAATCTGTAACTCTGTCAAATCCAGCTCTGACTCCTGCCTTTTTGTCAATGCCACTGTCTCCAACCCATATAACATAGCTGGTCTCACTACTCTATTGCAGACCTTCCCTTTCATGTTTAGTGGTACACATCTGTCACAATGCACTCCTGACACTATTCTCCACCCTCTCCATCCTGCCTGTACTCTCTTCTTCACCTGTCCTCCTCAGTCGTCATTACTCTGAAATGTTGATCCCAATCATTTCAACACATCCGCCTTTGCCAGCTATACTCCCTGCATCCTCAACATTCTGCTATCCTCCCTCTCATTCACACACAGATATTATGTCGTAGTCCTGTTGAATTTCATTCCTCTCCTCTCTAGAGCATATCCCCACCTCTCCATGTTATCCTAAATCTATTCCTGCCTCTCAACACAGTTCACAATGTAATCTGCAAACATCATACTCAACAGGGATTCCTGTATGATCTTGTCTGTCAACCTGTCCATCACCATTGCAAATAAGAAAGGGCTCATAGCTGATCCCTGATGTCATCCCACCTCCACCTTAAATGCATCCCTCACTTCCACTGCAGACTTCACAGCTGTCACACCACTCTTGTACATATCATGTACCACTCTGACATATATCTCTGCCACTCATGACTTCCTCCTATAATACCACAACTTCTCTCTAGGCACCCTGTCATATGCTTTCTCTAAGTCCAGAAAGACACAAAGCAACTCCTGACCTCTTGCACCAACACTCTCAAAGCAAACATCACATCTGTAGTGCTATTTCCTGGCATGACACCATATTGCTGACCACTACTCATCACCTCCCTGTTTAACCTAGCTGCCACTACTCTTTCCCATAACTTTATGATAACTGATGAATGTTATCCCTCTATAGTTACTACAGCTCTGCACATCAACCCTATTCTTAAAACGGTACCCAAACACTTTCTCTTCACTCCTCATGCAACCTCTCACTTTCCAAGATATCATTAAACAATCTGGTATAAAACACCACTACCATTTCCCCTAAAAACATTCAGGCTTCCACAGGTATGTCATGTGGACCAACAGGCTTTCCAGTACTCATCCTCTTCATAGCTATGCTTACTTCCTTCTTGGTAAGCAGTTGCACTTTCTGATTCACCATACCCCCATCATCCAACCTTCTCTCTCATTCTCTTCATTCATCAGCCTCTCAAGTTACTCTGTCCATGTGCTCAACATACTCCCCTCACTTTATCATCCTTATCTGCTGAACATCTTTCCTAGCCCAGTCTCTCTGTCCAGCCAATTAGTACAAGTCTTTTCATCCCTCCTTAGTGTCCAACCTGTCATACAACTCTTCATATGCCTGATCCTTAGCCTTTGCCACCTCTCTCTTTGCCATGCACCTCATCTCCTTATACTCCTGTCTACTTTCCTCATCTCTCAGGTAATCCCACTCCTTCTTCCTCAACCTCTTTCTCTGTATACTGTCCTGTAGTTCGTTCCTCAGTCCACCACCAGATCTCCTTGTACTCCTTCCTCCATCCACATGTCACACCAAGCATCTTTCTAGCCATCTCCCTTACTAGCTCTGCTGTACTTACCCAGATATTTGGTAAATCATCACTGCCACCCAGTGCCTGTCTTAACTCTTCCCTGAAATCCACCTCACAATCACCCTTTTCCAGTTCTCACCATTTCATCCTTGGTGTTGCCCTCACACTCCTCTTCTTCTTGATCACCAACATCATCTTACAGACCAGCATTCTATGCTGCCTAAATACACTTTCCCCTGTCACCACTTTACAGTCTCCAATCTCCTACTAATTGGCCCTCCTACATTGGATATATTCCACCTGTGTGCATCTTCCTCCACTCTTGTATGTCACCCTATGCTCCTCCCTCATGTTATAGTACATATTCAACACAGCCATGTCCATCCTTTTTGCAAAATCTATTACCATCTCACCATCTGCATTCCTTTTCTTAACACCATACATACCCATCACTTCCTCATCGCCTTGGTTCCCTTCATCAACATGCCCACTGAAATCTGCTGCAATCACTACTCTGTCACCCTTGGGTACAGTTGTCACCATGTCATCCAACTGACTTCACATTTCTCTTTTTCATCCATTGCACAACCAACTTGTGTAGCATATGCACTAACAACAGTCATCATTACACCATCAGTTTCCAGCTTCATAAACATTACTCTATCAGACATTTATTTCATCCTCTAAAAGCACTCTTGCCATACTGTTCCTTCAGGATAACCCCTACCCCCTTTCTCCTTCCAGGCACACCATGATAACACCGTTGTGACCTGCCTCCCATACACACAGCCATACTCTCCTTCCATCTGGTCTCTTCCACACACAATATATCAACCTTCCTCTGGCCATCATATCAGCTAGCTCTGTCCCTATACCAGTCATACTGCCAACATTAAAAGTTCTTACCCTCACTACCACACTCCTAGCTTTTCTCCTCCCTTCCTGCCATATGAGTGTTGTACATCCTCCAGGGTATGCATGTCACTGCAAAGGCTACTGTGTTATTGATTGACTCAAGTGTGTAACAACCATTATCATCAAAGCCATAGTACATCACCATGCAATAATGTTTGGCCGGAGCCAACAACATCTGCAGGAGAGGACCGCCCTGTGGGACGACCTTGTACACAGGGTAAATGATGATGGCCTGTGCGCACGTACATATGAGCAGGTCCGGCATCCTGCAACCAACCTCATATGCCATGCCCGGCAAAGAGCTGCTGCCGTGGTCAGGGACCACACGGCCACAGGTGGGGACACAGTGATGCAGCCCCCACTGACACCCACTGAGGAGTTCCTTGCCAGCCTTGAGGCACCCATCCCAGTAAAACACCAGGGTACAGACTGCCATATGCTGGAGGTGGGAGTCACCCAGACAATGGATGAGGACTGTGCAGGTATGGCCCCAGTAAAGATTACTAAACTAGTGTAGCAGGCATAGTTGTATCTGTAGAGTATCTATGTGCATGTGTCAGGTCAGACTGCAGTTGAGGATGGGGTTTTCTAACTCACAGAAGTGCACATCTATGGTGAAGGACAGCAAATTGTGTAGTATTGGGATTGTACTGTAAATGTGCAGACATGCTGCATCCATCCTGTACCAATGCCACATATGAGTCTGATGACAATACCTCTCTCCCACAACTACCTAGGTCCCTCTGGTCTGTATGTGGGACAGCAGCCTGAAGCTGATGAGTATGGAATTGTTCTGTTGTGGTTTGCCAATACCCCAGGCATGTGATGGGCATGCAATTTACCATGCACACAACTGTCACTCATAGCCGTATTGCTTTATGTGCATGTTCACTTGTGGTTGGGTTAATTGCATTGCATCCCAGTGATCAATACAGGGGCCTATCTGAAGAGAATGTAACATTCCTGTAGCATACTTCACAACCTGTCAGTGCAAGACTTCTGGACAGAGACCAGCAAAATGGGGGGACAAATGGCCTAAGGTAGGGGCATGTATGAAACATTACTCTTATACAGTGGATATAAACAGCATACACACCTCTGTTAAGATGCCAGGTGTTTGTGATATATACAATTTGAGACCACAATATGTCAGTCCACACCTTTTCCAACCTTTAATGTGACCCATAACATGAACAATTCACTTGTAAAACCAACCAATCTGTTGGGCACCAAATATGGAGTATACAAACCTTACAATAAGCTAGATGCATTCATGTGCACAGCCTTCAGATAATATTTTATTGCAGCAGCTTGTGCTTTACTGACAGCATTCAGACTACTTGGGTACACACCTGCCATCAAATAAAGGCACTTTGAGTAACACCAAACAACAGTCTGCCATCCAAGTAGGATATTCATGACATTTGCTCAGTTGCTTGCAACAGCCATGGCTTGCAGACAGCTTACAAAGCAGCAAAGGGATCTCATATTTGAAAGGTATCACTCAGTAATAGGGTACAACAACATTACCACAGCATTGCATACACCATGGAACACAGTGGAGACAGTCATCAAAAGGTGGATTGAATATGGGCATTTATATCACGTTATCGAAAGATGAAAATAGCAAACACTATTTCATTGAACCTAAAATATCTAAACCACATAATATCGAACATTCAGAACAGTGAATTTTTTCCTTGGGAAAAAAATTGCTATTCTGAAACACATACACACAACACAAGCACACCTAAAAACATAAATGCACACACATACACTTATAATCCTACAACTAACCCTACACTAACCTAACCTGCACCGTAACCCTAACTCACTTAACCTGCCCCTAAACCTAATTCACCTAACCCGCGCCCTAACTCTAACCCTAACTCACCTAACCCACGCCCTAATCCTAACAACCACACAATCTCACACTTACCTGAACCCAACCCGTAAATCTCCACCACAGCGCTGAAAATAGCGAAGCCACAGAACCGGCCAACCAAATTCTTTCCCTAGGAAAGAATTCAGTGTTTTGCAGCTCCACTATTTTTAGTGTTTGATTAAAACGGGTCGATATTAGAACATTCAAAGTTTTAAAACTTCGATGTTCTAATATAGGACCAAATATGAGACAACAGTGCTGTTGAAAAGAACCTGATGTCCCTCCAAACCTGGTCAGGGAGGCTGTCACTAGACATACAGCAACACTGAGGGTGTTGCAGGAATGTCTTGCAAGTACTGGTGTTGTGTACTACATGTGAGAACAATCTCCCATATTCTGCATAAGTATGGCCTAAAGGGTAGGGTCAGAAGATGGAAGCATTTCCGCACACCAAAAAACATCCAGGGGTGGATACAACTTGCAATACAGTACATCAAGTCTCCCAAAGACATGTGTGAAAATGTGTTATGGTGTAACGAGAATATGGATTGACCTCACAGCCACAATACCAAAAGATAAGTGTGGTGCACCTGAAGACCACCATCCCCATGGTGAATCATACTAGTAGCATTGGCCTGCTGTGAGGATGCTGTTCTAAAGCCAGAAATGGGCATGTAGTCATGATGGTGGGAATTCTAAACAGTTCAAAATAACACTCACGTTTGGCCCAAATCCATCAGGCATCTGCAAGAACGCTGAGGATGGGGAGGGATGTCAGCCTTCAACATGACATAGACCCAAAGCATACATCCAAAGCTACCTAAGAATGGCTCCACCTGAACACAGTCATGGTTATTGATTGGCCCAGCCAGAGCCTAGACCAAAACCCGTTAGCAAAATCCCAGTATGACCTGATGAGGGTTATGCACATGAGCTGCCTTTGCAATCTGACAGAGTTGGGGGACCTTTGCAAGGAAGAGTGGCCAAATAATGCCAAGTCAAGATGTGCCATGTTGATAGACACCTTCCCCAGAAGAGTGAATGCTGTAAGTCACTTACAAGGTGTTTCAACAAAGTATCATTTTAAGGGTATGCACACTTATGCAACTACCATACTGTACATATTTCATTCATTATATTTTACACATAACAAATTTGTTTAGTTATCGATTGGATTGCACAGGTCATATGTCACATGAAAGGTGGGTAATATATTTGAATGCATTATTGAGGCCTCATCTTATATATTACAAGAACATGGCATGTTAACAGAGTTGTGTACAATTATTATATCCACTGTAAGCTCAGAAGGTTTGTGGTGCAACAGGAATTGTGTGACCATATATTTACTGCTAGTTTGGAGGTCTGAAACTCAAATGTATGTCATTAATCAGTGATGTCACTCCTCAGATCATCCCAGTTATGTATCAGACAAACACAGGGGCTACGAGAAGCAGAGCAAACATATGAGCCAGACATCTACACATCCTGTGAAGATCTGTACAGTTGTCAGGTATGTTATGTAGTACTTGCCACTGTGCTATACAGGTGAACAGCAGTGATGTGTACATGGATGCAGTCTGTGCTGGGGAAGGGCCATCACCTACTAACACTACTCATGTATCCCAGAGTCTATATTGTTAGTTACATGTAGTAAAACTGGCTGCAATGCATAATGTTGAGGGCCTTGTGTCATTCATGTCACCATTTGAGTAACATGAGGTCTGTGTAAGAGATTTGTGCCACCTCACCTGTAAGTGTGTGTGTGTGTGTGTGTGTGTGTGTGTGTGTGTGTGTGTGTGTGTGTGTGTCTGTGTGTGTGTGTGTGTGTGCATATGTGTGTGTGTGTGTGTGTGTGTGTGTGTGTGTGTGTGCATGTATGCGTGCGTGTGTGTGTGTGTGTGTGTGTGTGTGTGTGTGTGTGTCTGCATGTGTTTGTGCGTGTGTGTGTGCATGTGTGCATGTGTGTACCAGCCAACCTCAAAGTACAGGTATTAATGTACATATGTTATCTTCTCCTCACAGATGGTCATGGGGTTCAGGGTCCCTCCCGCTTGGAAACTGATTTCATTGTCTCTGCAGACTCTGTTAATGATGATAGGGATAGTGAGGTACAGGTGGGGTTGTCAGTGGCTGAATCTGTGCCATTGTTTGGCATACCACTCCTGCCCATACCATCCCTGCACACAGTGACAATGCCCACACATACCCCATCACTAGTGGCCACAGATGATGGACAGTTGGCAGGTGGTGGCATGGAACAGGCTAGTGTGGTGACTATGGCAGGTGTGAGTGTAGACACTGGCCATAGCCAGAGTGTAGGTGAGGTCCCACACAGGCGGATGGACAGTGGGCTGTCATAGATGCACAGGCACATAGTGAATGCCACACCAGACAAATACCCAGGGTGGTGAATTCAACTCTTCCTGATTTACCTGGCAACATACATTACCTTGTTGAGGCCATACATCAAAATAATGAGGTCATGAATAGACAGTGGGGTGAGACCTTGGCAATCCTTGACCATGGCATGTCTGTGCTAGAGCATGTGGTGGGAAATGGGCATCGGCCACGTGGACATTGGTCAGCACCAACAACAGCTGAGAGTCTACAGGGCTGTGCATCTTCACACACCTTTAATGGCAATGAGACCAGCACTACCAAAGGGGGGTTGCTGTCCACATCACACCAGAGCAGGCCATGGGCATGTGGTCCTGCCTGGCCTCATCAGGGGCACAGATCCAGCAGACAGCAGTCACCATCAGGAAGCAGTATTGCATCTGGCTTTGGGCCTGGTGATGCCATTGATACCCCTGGTAGCACCGATACCCATGTCCATTGCCAGAGATAGTGAACTGGATACCCTGCCATGTATGGTCTACAGCTGTCCAACAAACCCCTGTGTAGGCAGCCACATGGTGTGACTGTATGCAGACAGTCACATGGTGTAACTGTGTGCATACATGCACACACACACATCTGTATCACAGGCAGATCACCTCCAGACACACACAGCACCTCTGCACAGCCCATCTATTGGATATCTCTCCAAACACACACACATGATGTCAACCATATGGCCCAGCCTAGGCCTCTGGCAAAGCCACACCACATCCTGTGCATATGATGATACCTGTGCCACATCCCTGTCATCCATAACATCAATGTATGGACATGCTAATATGGGTCTGATGCACAGGGTGAATATAGTACAGTGTAGCTGTGTAATACTGTGTAAAATGCTGTCTGCTTGCATTTGTTATGGGTACACATAACAGGTGTATGTTTCTTATTAGCCAGGATGCATTATTGCTGTTAGTACCACTGACTGAATGTAGTCTGACATGCTGTATTCTGTTTGTGTTCCAGATGTCTGTATGTCTGCAGGCTTTGGCCCTGCAGACATTCCCAAGAGGGAGTATGGCAGAGTGGGCATACACCATCCATGTCATAGGCAAGGTACAGCTTTATATGTACATGTACCAGGTGTGTATGCATGCAACAGTGTGTAAGGCGCACTGTTGTCAGACAGTGTGACCTTGCAAACATACTCCTTGTCACAGACTGGTATCCTTCAGACATGTCACCTTAGTGTTGTGTAGTACCACAGGCTCATACATATAAAACAGGTTACTACAGTACTGTCAGCAGGTCTCTCACAAGCGTAGCCATTACATTAACTGTAATAGATTCACCTGTCAACACTTGTTGGCCCTGGCATTTTTTTCCCCATACACTCAACTCTGATGCAGTTGATGAGGGCATGCATGATACTGTGTATGACAGGTTTGTGGTATGTATTCCTGAGTTCACTGGGTGGAAGAGGGAGACAAAATGGTATATCCTTTGCATACACACAGTACAAACTGACACAGGGGATGTGCATACAGTAACACAAAAACAGTTGGCAATGGACAGATTAGTAAACCTAAATTTCCACTTTGATGTACTGTAGTAATACATACACATGACATGCCCCATATGGATTATATGCATGGGACATACACTACCTCTTACAACATGTAATGCTCTGAATGCCTTCATGAATGGTGAGATAACCCACCAAAAATAGCAAGTGGAGTCATGTATTGCTCCTACAAGCCTGGACAAGTGATAGTGTAGCAGACTTATTAGGATGATGTTTCAGTCAGGTATGATACCTGATGGTGGCATGTGTGTCACTACACTCACTGTGGCCAGTTTGGCAACAATTATCACTTACATAGGCATTGTTAAGGGACAGAGACCACATATCGGTTGCAAACATCTGGATATTCCATAGACATCTGTACAGAGGACTGGTATGGCTTGCACAATGGTTTAACATGCTGCATGTGAGGTACATGCCGTTATCATGCTATATAATGTAATACCATTGGGAGGTAGTAAACAGGCGTGGATGGTGCACACATCAAAATGGCATTAGTCAAACAGGATGTGATCTTCACCCAAACACATGCATAGTTGTCTGTATTGATATTAGAACCACTACCTATCTAGTTATTACTACTATAGTGTGATGCAGTTATCAAATGTGCCATGGAGCTTACATAATTTCACCTCCTCCCAAGGTACTACTAAGGTGAATGACATCAGCAGGCCTAGTAAAGCATGGTGATGGGACGTTTGCAGGGTGGTACACAACTCAAAATGGTATAATCCTTACAGTATATGATTCTCACACAAACACACACATAAACTGTTGCCAGTACTGAGATTAGAACCCCTACCTATCTAGTTATTTCTACTATAGTGTGACGCAATTATCAGATTGCCACAGAGATTACATGATTTCCTTTACTCCCAAGGTACTTCTAAGGTGAATGACATCAGCAGGCCTAGTAAAGTAGAGTGATGGAAAGTTTACAGCATGATACACAACTCAAAATGGTATAGCCCACACAGTATATGACACACACACACACACACACACACACACACACACACACACACACACACACACACACACACACACACACACACACACACACACACACACACACACACACACACACACAAACTTACTTGCCTGTATTGAAATTAGAATCCCTGCCTATCTAGTTTTTTGTACTATAGTGCTACGCAGTTATTGCATGCACTACAAAGCTTCCTGGGTTGACAGTTGGCCAAAGGTGCTTATAACTGCACAGCTGAGGTAAACTATTACAGGTGCCACAAAGTCTGCCTTCAGTTTTTCCCTTAGATCTTGCTAGTTCTTTCTCTCTCTTTCACTTCAAATAGCCTAATAGCTTCGCACTTCAACAGGTTTTTGTATTAATTATTCTAGCACACCTGAGAGCCATCAGCAGTAGTCATTCCATATGGAATTAGCTCCAGGACTTAGTTATGACCACCCCTCCTGGCATGATTAAAGTGCAGTTCTCTGTGTTTTGCCCGTTAACCTTGTGCACTTGGGCATTCTGAGGTACTATTGCAACTTCCTCATGTACACAGACAGTCCTCTCTTCTAAACTCCCAGCATTCAGACTTGTTAGAGATATCCCTATATCACTGAATTGGAAAATATGTACTCTCCAGCAAAGACTGGACTAGCTGGATAAGAGGAGAAGGGTCAACACTTGCACCACACCACATGGAACACATACTCCTCCAGAACACCCAGTATCACAGCTCTGACATACAAACAAAAACCACACACCCACCTTCACAGAGACACTCAATAGACATTTACCCAAACAGCAGAAAACACCAAGACAGGCACCCACTTGACCACCACAACACAGCACAAACCACAGGACACATATCTCACCTACACAATGATCCACTCAACCTAACTCCCTAAGGCTAATCACCTTGCCTTAATACAATAATCATAGGTGTCTCAATAGTGAGGCACACAGAAGTCCCACTCACTAAGATGAACATGGAGAAGGTAACAGTCAGCTGTCTATCAGGTGCCAGAATCTAACACATAACACACCCACTCAGGTTACTCCACAACAACTACAAGTATCACTCTGTCATTGTCCATGTGTGTGTGAATGACCTGAGATTCACATCCCTGGACTACATAAAAAGAGACATGGTGGATCTCTCAGATTATGTGGGCCAAGCAGGTTTGACAGTGGCCCTGAGCAGTATACTACTGTCACACAGAATGATACCGCAGTACAAACAACAAATTATTGACTTCAACAATTGGCATAAGTGTCTGGTGTCATTCTCAGGGGATCCAATATCTGTTTGCTTGGGATGGCATGATTGACAGACTGTGATGGCTTGCCAGACATGGCCTGCATCTGTCACTTCTGGGTTTCCAGGTACTGGCTAAGTGTTTTGCCACCCCTATAGTGCCGTTTTATATGGTGTTCCAAATCAAATTAGTACAGTAACAGCTATACATAAATGCAATCGTGCTGCTCAACACTAGACATCTACATCTTGAGATGCAGCCACTCAAAGCACTCCTCAAAATGGAGAGCATTGACATTTGTGCTGTGATGGAGACCTGATTTACAGCAGCATACAGCACCCCTGCACTACCAGGCTGTAACTCATTCCACACCTGTCAGCCCCAAAACATGGACCACAGCTCCAAAAGTAGTGGTGTCTCCATATTCATAAAGGATATGCACACCTCCAGACTAGAATCCAAGTATAACGCATCTGCGATACTTCAGGTACAACTGACATTGGGTAATAGTGCAATCCAGATCATAGCCTGCTATAGGTCCCCATCCATGTCCCTAGACTCTCAGTCCACATTCCTCAACACCCTGGAATCTATCAAGGTCCAGCTAACACTCTCATACTAGGAGACTTCAACTACCCCTCCATCAACTGGGAAAGATACTCAAGCACCAATAACTGGCCCACCACTTCTTAAAATTCATCATTCCCAGTAGAAGAAACAACATCCTTAACCTGTGTTAATTACTAACATATGGGAGCATTGCTTGACAACAGTAGTCAATCCCTAACTGGTCAAATCCAACATAGATTAATCACCATGAAAATCCATATCTCACCCACACCCCCTGCAAAGGTAACCACCTTGAAAAACTTCTCCAAAGCTGACTTTGGACTACTAAAAACAGAGGTGGCTAAGTTCACAGTACCCATGCCAATGGAAAATACCCTGATGACTACCGAATCATACACAAATGCACTGTACAAACATGTACATCAATGCATGGAAATAACCATGCCCAAAAGAATCATGCCACTCTCCTCCAAACACTGAAGGCCAATCTGGTGGTCCCCTACCATTAATAACCTGTACAACAGAAGGAAGAAACTGTTGCAGAAAAGGTGGAGTCCCAGGAGTGGTATAATTCCCTTATTAGCCTCAACAACTACATGAAAACATCTAAAGCCAGTTATGATGTCAGAATTGCAGCAGAGAGCAACAACAATCACAAAGCCTTTGATAGTTATATCAAGAACCTCCACAGTAATACCCAGAAGTGCTCTGAGCTACTGCAGAATGCTACCTCCTATACTGAGCCAACAGATATTGCCAAAATTCTTGCCAACACATTCAGTGCCAGCTTTACCCTTCTCTCCCCCTTAGGGGAACAGTCAGAATGCCAGGCACCCAGGATTACTGAAACCCAGGTTAAACCTGCATTGTCCACGGGCAAGAATACAGTGTTCATGGGACCCAAAATTATCAGTGGCTGTGTTCTGCATGAACTACAAACATACCTGGCACCACATCTGTGTGCCCTGTTCAGTCACAGCCTCACCTCAGGCTTTGTCCCTCCCAAATGGCGCATTGCTACAGTCATCCCTCTCCATAAAGGGGTAGCTACTACAGACCCTGGGAATTATCAGCACATTAGCCTGATGGGTCTGATAATGTACAGCTATGGAGAGCATCATCAGGGACCTGATCGACAAACATATAGCTAATCTCCTAACTCTGGACCCCACACAGTTTGGCTTTGTGAAAGGGAGATCATGCCTACTCAACCTGGTTGACTTATTTGAGTCAGTAACCAGGGCTGTGTATGACAGTAAGGCACTGCATACAGCGTGTATCAAACTGGCCAAGGCTCTTGATACAATTCCTCAGTCAGGAATTATTGATGAACCCACAAAACTAGGCATCGACCCCTATATCACTAGGGGGGTTGCAAACTGGCTCACAGATAGAACACACAGTGTGAAAGTAGCGAGCTCCAAGTCAGACTGTCAACCAGTCATGAGTGGCATCAAACAGGGATCACTCCTGGGTACTCTCCTGTTCAGCATCTACTTCTCAGGAGTCCAGACCAACACAAAGGACCTCTGGCTGACCAAGTTCACAGACAACTGTAAGCTGGCAGCCATCATTAACTCCAAAAGTGATGCAGACATCCTACAGAATGACCTTACTAGACACCTGCAACAGCTGGAGAGAACACAGAAGTACCTCACAAAGAGGATCCCAGGTATTAAACACATGTCCTGCACAGACAGACTCAAAAGAGTTTAGCTATTCTCTGTCTTATATCACCTACTTAGAGGTGATCTGTGCTTGACTTGCAAAGCCATGTCTGACCCAGTTCCTTTAGAAATGCTACATCTAAAGACATCCCAATCCCTCTGCACCACATGCTGCAGGGACCTCAACATCATTACTACAATCAACACAACATGCTGGAGGGACAGGTTCCTCACCCAGAGATTGCACATGCCCTGGAATAGATTTCTCATACATATCAAGCAAAGCACCAAGATGGCCCTGTTCCAGAGAAATCTTGATGAGTGGATGGGTAATAGAAAGTTTACCATAGGGATCAATCCAGTGGCTCTACTTGATGGAGGATCTGGGAACTAACATCAGGTGGCACAATGGCAGGGCACGTTTATGGGCTAGGCTTGTAAAGGCTCTGGGGTCATTAGCCTAGTACACATCTATGAACCTATAAGGGGAGTGACATCAGCATTGCTGATAAAGTAGGCCAGTGGGTGCGAAATTTATCAAAACACTTCTTCCTACAAACATACATACACACACACTTATCAGATCTCAGAGTAGAACCCCTGTTTATCTAGTTATCACACATGCTACAGAGCTTACTGGGATGACAGCTGGCTAAAAGTGCTGCTAAGGGGAATGACATCAGCAGGACTGATAAAGTAGGGCAGTGGTTGGGAAACTTATCCAAATACTTTTTCCTACAAACATACACACTTACACATCCACATTTGCCAGATGTCGGAGTAGAATCCCGGTCTATCTAGTTAGTTGTATTATAGTGTTATGTAGTTATCGCAGATGTTGCAGAGCTTACTAGGCTGACAACTGGCCAAAGGTGCTGATAAGGGGAATTACATCAGCAGGCGTGATAAAGTAGAGCAGTGGGAGGGAGACTTATCAAAATACTTCTTCTTACAAACATGTAAACACACACACACACACACACACACACACACACACACACACACACACACACACACACACACACACACACACACACACACACTCTTTTTCCAGATCTGAGATTAGAACCCCTGTCTAGCTAGTGATTTGTACTATAGTGTGATGCAGTTATCACACGCGCTCTGGAGATTACTGGGCTGACAAATGGCCAAAGGTGCTGATAAAAGGAATTAAATCAGCAGGAGTGATAAAGTAGGGCAGTTGGTGGGAGACTTATCAAAATACTTCTTCTTACAAAGATGCACACGTACTCATTTGCCAGATCTGAGATTAGAACCCCTGTCTAGCTTGTGATTTGCACTACAATGTTATGCAGTTATCACATGCACTACAGATCTTACTGGGTTGACAACTAGCCAAAGGTGCTGATAAGGGGAATGACATCAGCAGAACTGATAAAGTGGGGCATTGGGAAGTGTTGTGGGTGGGAATGGCCTAAAACTGCTTCACCTACAAACAAACAAATGCACACTCCTTCACTCTCATATACACAACTGTTACACACACACACACACACACACACACACACACACACACACACACACACACACACACACACACACACACACACACACACTTACCAGTATTGCGATTAGAACCCCTACCTATTGAGTTATTTGTACAATAGTGTTACTCAGTTATCGCAAATGCTACAGAACTTATAGGGGTGATTGGTGTCTAATGGTACTTCTAAGGTGAATGGCAGCAGCAAATCTTGTGAAGTAGGGCAATGTGAAGTGTACTGAGTGGGAAGAGTCTCCTAATACTTAGACCTATGGACACACACTCACACACACACACACACACACACACACACACACACACACACACACACACACACACACACACACACACACACATGCAGGTGATATGATATTATAAACCCAACCTCAGTACTGTTACAGAATGGGGCTCACCTTTTACGCTGGCACATGCAACTGTTTACAACTGGTATGCCACTGTCCACAGCAGGACATCACTGTATGTCATTCAGGGTATCTGTGTGTGTGACTCCCTCTGTCTGTGTCCCCTGTGTCTGTCTCTCTATCACTGTTTGTCTCTCCCTTCCCCACATCTATGTGTGTGTATGCTTGACATATGTTGTTATCTGTTGCTTATATGTGTGTGTATCTCATGCAACAGATGCAGATATATCACATATGGGCCACCTACAGCTAGCTGAGGGTAATCATGTCTGGTGTGTGTGTGTGTGTGTGGGGGGGGGGGAGTTGAGGTGTACATAGCTGTCTGTATGCACAGAGATATATACATGATACAGTCATATATTCCGATGTGGGTTTCAACATGTCCTGTGATTCTCTAAGTGTAGGAGCATGCCCAGTGTGATTTTCTATAATTAGAGTGGGACTCCATTCCAGAGATAGGTGCACTCCAGTTTAGGGTTTTCTGTGCTACAGCCATACCTCTCAGGAGTACACAGGACTTTCCTCAGGTTACTTGGTTTGTTTAGCAGACATTTTCTGACATATCTGTAGTCTGAAACTGCAAAGTATTACCTGGTGCCAGACATCCTCAGATCATCACAGTGCTTTTCCAGAGGAATGCTAGTTGTATGATGCATAGACCAATATTATAAGGGCAGCTATCTAAATTATTGCCCAACAAGGCTATTTGTGAGGTGTGGCTACAGCCAGTTTAGTAATGACATGGCTGTGTAAACAGTCCAGCAACCTGGTGATATACTGGCCGGGGATCTCCTGCTTGTGTGATATCTTTCTAATCTGAGATGCCATATCCTTGTGTGGCCATACCTCTCACCTGTACATTTTTGGCAGGTTGTCCAGGTGTTTGGCTAGAGGTTTCATCCTTTCTATGTCAACTTGTGTTTTTATGGCAAGTTAGTTACATATAATTGAAGAGTGATGTTACAAAATAATGACAGACATTACTGTTTCAGACTACATAACCTTCAGACAATTCCTGCTACTGCAAACCCCTCATCCTTCCAACTTTCGCAGTATGAAAGGGCGATATTTACAACATATGCCTAACATTGTGCATTTGTTCCACTTTTCTTTCTGCCCTTGTCCAGACATCTTGCTGTCAGAAGTTGCTAGTTATGAGTGTGGGTACAGAGTGCATGCAACTGTGCAGGCATGTCCATTGTATGTAAAAACAAACATAAGAAAAAAAGGATTATTGAGAATGACCACTGGCAGCAGTACCAAAAAGCAGTTATATTCACAAAAACCTTGGCACCTCTGCTACACATCCTTCAAGATGTCACTAATATGTGCAGTATATTCCACATAGCACTGTGACTTCCAGGTATGTCAGTGGCAGTGCAGTGGGTGTCACTGACATGCATAACAGTTGGCACTGCAGTTATCTGCACATGGCCCTGTCAAAGGCAGCACTGTACTTAGGGCACTACATGATGACTACCAGGAGAACATGCTGGGGAGATCCAGACAGTATTAACCACACATACGCATAGCTCATTGACTCCTGCATATTGTGGACAGTCAACATGTTGCCAATGTGTGCTATGCTGCTATTTCCCTGCAAAGATACATGTTACTGCATTTGTGTGGGTATATGGGGGGCTCACCTGTCAACTGTACACATTTGTACAGACTGTACTGATATTTACTTTATATTTTGGTTCCATTTACCATACTATTGTGCCCTGTCTTGGGAACTAGAGGCAAATCAGTAAAGAGCCCAGGTCAGATTGTACTGGCATACATTTGAGTTTCAGACTTCTTACCCTTCATAGCCTTACTACAACTGCAGATCCTGCTGTGCTGTCACTGTGTGAGTCTGTAGGAGGGTAATTCAACATTGCCATCATCTGTGTGTCTTTACCAGACATTTCCCTGTGATTTTCTACAGCTGACTTGCTGTGTGGGTGTGAGGCGTGGGTATGGGACCCCCACCCTGACATCCATGCCTGTGACTTATGACTCCCCAGTTAGTTGTCCCCACACATATACTACAGTGGAATTTGCCACCTTGAGTACTACTGCAGAGTGTGTGGAGGCCAATTTTGGCCAGACATTTCCTAGTGTCCCACATAGCTGTCAATTGTGTGCTGCTATCCCAGTAGGCCACCCCATTCCCTTGCATACATGTTGCATTACCATAGATATGCTAGCAAAACATACTAATCCATTCATTTATTGTTAAGAAGACTGACTTACCTTGTGCTTGTGGCAGTTGCGAGGATGGTGCTTGAGGGCTGCTATGTTGGATGCACACAGTACACTGCCTATACATGGTAAGTTACAGGTAATATGATGTGTGTGTCATCCATTTTACTGTGTGCATGAGTCAGAGAGAGCTGTCAGTCCCTGGGGTCCCTACAGTGTCAGTGTGTGTGCTATGCATTGCCTCTTTGCTAAGGCCTGAGCATACTGGGCATGCCTCTGTCTGCCTACAGGAGCAGGCTCAGGGTCCTCCTCCTGTGAGTCCCTCTGTGCCTGTGGGGACCTTGGCAATGGTGGTGGGCAGTGTGACCCTTCCCCATGCTCTTCCTGCTGCAGCTGTTTCTGCAGGATCATATTGTGCAACATGGCACATACTATGAACAT
Source organism: Protopterus annectens (assembly GCF_019279795.1). Classification (NCBI taxonomy): domain Eukaryota; kingdom Metazoa; phylum Chordata; order Ceratodontiformes; family Protopteridae; genus Protopterus; species Protopterus annectens. The sequence continues at coordinate 718,090,475 of NC_056739.1, forward strand.
GTGTGCACATGTGGCTGGAGAGTACTGCAAGCCTCCACCAGATATGTCAAGGCAGCAGAACCATGACTTGAGCATCTCAAACACACACACTATAATGATCCTGGTTTGTGCATGTGCCTCATTATTGCATTCTTCTGTAGGTGCGCGCGCATTTCTGATGGGTGTCATCATCCATGGCTTCAGTGCATAGCCAGCATCTCCCACCATATGGCCATATGGGATGCCCCCACTGGCAAATGCCTGGTACAGCTGTGATGAATGCCAGATGTGAGAGTTGTGATAGCTTCCAGGGCTGCCAGCACACACATTCATAATGCCCTGGACATTGCACATGACCTGGCAGTTGATGGAGGGGGAATCCCTTGCAGTTTATGTAGACCCTACCCTGTTCACTGGGTGGTACTTTGAAGTGGATGTGTGTGCAATCTATGGCACCCAATACCTCTGTGGTGGAAGAGATGTATATTGCTGGTCCTCTCCTCATGGGTGTTTGGGAAGTAAATGTGCTCACCGGCATGTGGTAGCATGGCTTCCAGGAACTGGTGGAGTACCCTGGATGCAGATGCTTGTGAGACCCCATGATGTCTCCAGTAGGTCTTTGGAAAGTACCTGTAGCTAGAATTCTTAAGGCTACACATACCTTGGTATCCACTGTGATGAGTTTCCATTTGTTGATTCTAGGTCTGAGTTGAGGCCTGCACAGCTCGATGATTTGCTGAAGTATGTCTCTGTCCACCCTGTAGCGCTCTGCTCTCTCCAGATCATGTAGCCCCTGGTAAGTTACCCTGGGTCTGAACACTCTTCTCCTCTTCCTTGGTCTGTGGTGGTTGTCAGCGTTATCCTCCTCTCTGCCATCAGCCTCTAGCACATACTGATGGATCAAAGCAATGGCAGACCCTAACATTTTTCCAGTTAAAATTCCCCGACATGTGTACACCAATGGTGCAGAGTCTGTGGGAAAAAAACAAACTGTAAAGTGTTTCCATATTTTATACTGTTGTGCTGCAGATGGTGCCTGTATTATTGGCTGACTATGATGCATTCCACCTGCCAGCTATGTTATTTCTATTTGATTGCTTTAATTCTGCTATTTTCCTTTTTCTTTTCTTTTTCCCCTTTCCATTTCCTCCCCTTTTAAGCCCGAGGCGTGCCATGCAAACCCGGTGCCCAAATGTAAACAGTCCTGTTATTTCCGTGGTTTTTTTTGTCTGTTTGTTTTAGACCAGGTGCGCACCAGACAAACCCATTTAGCTTATGTAAACAGTAAGAAATGGCCCTCCTCTGGGTGCAAACATGCTCCTCAGTTCATGGAATAAGTCAATACAGCCTCAGACACACATTGTTGCTTAGCAGTGCTTGGCTAAGCTTATCCCTGCACCTTAGGGCTCCAATGTGCTTACAATATGGCTTACACACCCCCTTTTCATGTCTGTTACTCCTCCTAGTTACACCATCATGCTAAAGCACCTACACGGTTAGGTGCAGTTTGGGACTTAGAAGATTTTTGTGATTCAGTAAATTTACACTCATTTGCATACCCCACTGCCTTAGTCCATAGTTACCGCACTTACAAAGAGACTTTCCCCTTGACAACCACTGTTCCCTGGTATTGTTTTAATTCTGCATGCCATAGACTATAATGGCAAAATGCAGATTTCCCTTAAAATTGAGTTTTCACTTTTTTTTTATATTTTCCTTCCGATCTCATTTGCTCGCCTATGCCCTATGCTTAAACATCCGAGATCGGCCGAAAAAAGTTTGATTTTTATAAAAAATAAACAGTTTTCCATGCCAACAGGCATATATTTAGCCATTGGCATATCTAGCCAATGTAGTACATGCTTTTGTTTTGTTATTTGCAGAAATGTATTCTGTTAGTAACCAAATACATTTCTGCAAATAACACTGTTTTTGCATGGATACCTGGCTGCTTGGTGAATCACTAATTCACCTTATTTGCATGGTTTTCACCAGCAAATGAGGTAATTAGCATTTTGCAGCCATATCCTTGAAGGAACAGTGTAGGCACACTTGTGCATGTCAGATCAGCTGTTTGCCATTTCCGTGCAGTAATGGCTACACTGTTCCTGCATGGAAATATCGGCTTCATGAATCCTGGGAATATAATATAACAGCAGGACAAAGTGTTTTAGTATATGTGATACCTCATTTTAACACGGTGACATAAGATTATTCAGTCCAGCATTAATGAGATACCAATAAGGAAAACTACATTCCTTGTTGTGATCATAAACCAAAATGTGATTATTGGTTTTCAGTAAAGAGTAGATGTACACAGTTGTTTACAGAAATAGAAGAGTGAAAGTCAATCATGGAAAGAAAACAACTATAGAGAAACACTGCCTATTAACTTTATATGCTCTTCAGGAAGACAAACATAAATGTCCTTTCTCTGAAAAAAATTAAGTTTTATGCTTCTTTGATTCATGATTATTTCTTGTGTAATCCAATACTAAGAGATGTTTATAGTCAAAACATTTTGTACAATGAAATATGCTTTTTGGAAATATATTTCTAAAGAATGTGGATTTAGTTTTATTTCATAGCTAAACTAACTAAACTTAACATTCTTCCAATGAGTCCTGATTTGAGGTTTGTGGGTCTATACAATATTTTTATTTCAAGTGATAATGTCTATTCATAATCTAACAGCAACTCCTTGCTAGTAGCACACAACATATAGAATTCAAGAAAATCTTGTGCTTGGCACAAGACATAGCAGTGAGTAAGCACAAAGTAAAATGGTCAGCAGATTACCTTAAAAATGATAGAAGCCACAGATAATAATTCTATCATTTTATGTCAAAGTATAGGTGAGGGTATGGTGTCCAGGTTCAAGGAAGTTATAATACTATTTTACTCAGCCCTTAACAGACCTATCATTGAGTACAATGCCCCCTTTGGCATCTGTCTAACCAGACACTTGCCAACAGCTGGAATGCCCACAAAGGTTTCTCACCAGAAGAATTTAAGGCATGAATACCTTGTCCTACACTAATTGCGTAAAGGCTCCATATCTGTATTCAATCTTCTACAGGCTGCTGAGAAGAGATATTTGCCTGACTTACAGGGCTTCCTCAGATCCAGGAATGATGGATCTGTTGCACATGTGCAAAACAAACAGCACCAGAAACACTAGATCTAGGGTTCTGAACTTCACTTGTGACATAAATAGAGCATGCTGGGGAGACACACGTATAGCCAACACTAGTGTTCCACCAAAATTCAGGCTAAATCCACTCGTAATGATAAAAAACGATTCTTTTATTGAAAATAAGGTTTTGGTTCTGATAAAGTCTGATTTTTAACAGATGAAAGCACTAAACCTTATTTTCAATAAAAGAATAGTTTTTTATCATTACGAGTGGATTTAGCCTGAATTTTGGTGGAACACTAGTGTTGGCTATACGTGTGCTATACTCTGTTCGAGCTGTGCAGAAGTTACTATATTTTACCAGCTAGCCTTTTTCCTTCTACAGCCAGTTTCTGGTGTTGGTTGGTTCAGATGCTGGGGAGACAGATATGTCTCTCAAAGGATTCCTACACTATGGGATGCGTTCCCCATCCCTGATGCAATTCAAAAGAGACCTTGACAATTGTGAAATTGTAAATTTACCCCTTGTCTGGCCCCCATGTCCCTTATGGACAGATGTCAATAAAAAAAGTATTATCCTAACACCCCCCTTTACAAATCCTTAGCTACCACCTTATTAACATGCCCAACCTCCAAACAGACATTCATGATACTTGGGACCCAAATGATTTCAGGTGTGCGGCTAGGTTTCTAAGGGCCCTCAGTGGTCATGACAACCAGTGAACCTATAAACAGCTTGGAGTTTAGTACAAGCAGTTCAGGCTGAATATTCTAGCTGGTCAAAGTGATTCAGAAATGCTAATCTACAATATTAAATAATAGGTCATGGTACTTTGTAGATAATTATTAAATGGTGAAATGTCTGGTTGGTAGCAATGTTTTTTTGTGAACAAATTGTACAGAAAGTTGATTTTGGTCATTATTATAGCTACTCTTTGTAGCTACATATGTTACTTGATCTCTAGTATTAGTGTTTTGTTGATGTAGAACATTCTAATCTAGCTGTACAGAAGGATGATCATGTCCTACAGTGTGCGGGTGTTAGGAACAATGATTGATGAACAAAAACAGCTGTGTGAAATGAAAAAGGACATATAAAAAAAAACTTTAATGTAATTGTAATACTGATTAAGTGCTTTCAACCCTAAACAGGTCTTCTTCAGAATGTAAAACACAATCAAACACTCTCATTAAGTTCCCAATGTGCAAAATACAAACCAATAAGAATTCTCTATCAATGAACTTAATTAAAAATTATTTAAAAGGCAGATGGTTTAAAAAGACAAAATCCTCAATCCTGACAAATAAAAATCAACATAATAAATATGTACAAATAACCTTAAAAGCCTTTTTATGAATATAAATGGTATATTACTTACATGTATCAGAATACAATTTTATCTGAAGCACCACTTTATAATTTACATTATTTTTCAAACCTGTTGTGTTGTAAGCATTCAATTCTAACTACCATTTAAACTCCCTAAAATCCTGTTCACCACCTCTGTCACTACTGAATTCACTGTTAACATGGTCAATAACACAAACTATTTTTTTAATTAGTGCATACTGAAGCATGCTTAGCTAATACATTATCCAAATTTTTAATCTTTATTGCATAGGAATGTTCATACACTCTCTTCTTTAATTGTCTATTAATTTTTCCTATGTAAAATGCATTACATGAGGAGCACTTTGCCAAATAAAACACAAAACAAGAATCGCAGTTGAAATGCCCTGGCACTGGATGTGTTCTATTGCCAAGAAATCCTCAAACAATGGCTCTTGAGCAATGTACCTAGTCATAGAGCAGTGCTGACATTTAAAAGTACCCCTTCTATTGTTAACAAAATTGTGATTGGTGCTTTCCAATAACTTCCTAAAATTCTTAGATTTTTTATTTATAAAATGTGGGACAGCACCCACTACTTTTCCAATATCACCACTCTCTACTAAAATCCTCCAATTGTTCTTAACAATGTTCTTAATGGCACCATGGTCTAAGGAATATACTAAGGGCATTGAAACAGACAATTCCCTTTCTGTCTTGACCATTACTATTTTCTCTTGTTGATCACCTGTTTTTTTGATGAGCTATATTATTAATGACTGCCGCTGGATATCCCCTAAGGGTAAACCTATCATGTAACTCATTGATCAACTTATCCAAAAATTGTGTGTCAGTGGTCAAATGCTTCAATCTAACCAATTGTCCCTTAATGATATTGTGCTTAATGCAAGTCAGGTGTATACTAGAATAGTGTAGTATAGCTTTTCTGGCCACATTTTTATAACTGATGATGGAATCCAATTTTTTGTTGATTGTATTTTCTGTGACCTCCATGTCCAAAAAACAAATACTGTAGTTGTGGTAACTGTATGAAAATGTCAAAAAATCTGTGCTATTATTCATATCTTCTAAAAACTTCCCAACTCAACAACTTCACTTTTCCACCCCAAAAAAATTGTCAATAAAACAATGGCATAAATCTACTTTCATCCTATCGTTCAGCTACGAAAAGATGTTGGTCTCCCAAAATGCCATTACTAAATTAGCATAATTGGGAGCCATCCAGGCTTCCATAGCCACTCCTCTCTTCTGGAGATGATATTTTCCCTCAAACCAAAAGTAATTATTAGTTAATACTTGGTCTATACATTCGATCAGAAGCCTACTCTCACCCAACTCATAAACCTTACTATTTCTCAGCATGCATCCTACCCATTTCAATCCAGTGTCATGTGGAGTTGAAGTCTACAAAGTTTTAACATCTGCTGCTACCAATAAGTCATTTTAACTACTTCTTTGTCCTTAATTTTACTAAGGAAATCAAAAGAATCTTTAATAAAAGAAGGTGTGTTCTGCACCAACTTTAATAGCACCCTATCAATAAATTTAGAAACTGCTTCTAACTTAGAAGCAGGAACAGATACAATGTGCCTGTAAGGAGGGTTTGTCTCATTTTTATCTATTTTAAGTACACTAACCAAAACAATTGTCCTATTTTAGGTTTAGCTTTATGAAAAAAGAGTACATACTGCCAGAGATAATGCAACAATGGTTCACCAAGTGACATAGGGGTGCTTTAAGCTACCCTGGGACTTAGGACAGTTAACACACTAAGCTCACTAATTAATCATTTATTGTCCTCTTTACAAATTGCTTTTTATGTACCTATGAGCTCAGTGACAGCTGTCTCTAACAGCCAGGACTAACTACCATCTAGCACTGTTAAATCACGTTGGTCCATTTATCCTTATGAGATATTACTCCTTCAAGCACTTTCGCTAACTTGCATCATGTTATGCTGCTGTGACAATATAAGGTATTGCCACCTATGCCAGGAGAAGTAGGGTAATGGACGTGTAACATATGCCAGCATAGGTAGCTGGAGATTTGTAAAGAATTATATGCCATTTGTATATCAAACTGATTTGTACAGATACGTGTGTTGAAAATGTATTTGTAAAGCTGCTTGTGTTAAAAATGTACCAACAGTGTCTCCTGCTAGACAGAAAAAAAGAGATACACTTGTATGTCAGACTGCATTATAACTGTTGAAACTAATATACTGTAGCAGAGGATACTGGAAGAGAAGAGGTTAATCTCAAGTCAGCTAACTTTGAAAATAAATAATTAAAATTAAATTACCTGGTAGGCCATAAAGATTGTATCTTACAGTTCTGCTTGCAGCCAGAGACGAAATGTCTGTGAAAACAAGGACAAGGAATCCTTGCTGTATTGTCTGTAGCAGTGAATTAATTGCTACCCTGGAAGGGTAGAAGTGTTGAAATAGTTTTATGGCTTCCAGATGCTATAACACATCTTAGCAAAGCTCTATCTGTGTGTATGGAAAAACATATGTGCAAGATTCTGGTTCAGTTTCTAGTAATGGGGGTTGTATGAGAGCCAGACGTCAGATGACCAGATGTGTGTGATGTCTTTCTGTAATCCAGGACAAAATTATGTTTTAATACTAGATGAGACTGACATCTCATGGCAGCCTGTTTTTGAAATCTGACATAGAAGGATAACTCACCTACTTCATTGCTCTAGTAAGTGACCAGGGACTAGCAGTTCTTTAGATCAGTCAGGAAAATATAGTGTGATTAGTTAAGTACTGTTTTTCTGTATCTGTATTACTCTATTCTTCTGTGTTATTTTAATGTTTCCTATGATTGAAGCTCTGATGTTTATTGTAAATAGATATTCCGTATTTTCATTTTATTTTATTATTTATTATTAAATATATTTCAACTTTTCATTGTGGCTGGTCCTTTAGAGAATATTTTAACCTTTGAGAGTACTTATATTTATTTGGTGATTCTGTGGCCACTTCTGAAAGCCTTACTATATTGGCCAGTTACTACCAGTGGAATTAATATTAATTTCACTCAGTATAATTGGGTACACTTGTAAGATCCTTAGAGTACCTGGCTTTGGAATGTCTTATGGCAGTGTAACTACCTTGCAGTCTGGTCAGACAGGGGAATAGCTAGTAAATCTATGCCAGCATTTCCCAGGTGTGTGTGTGTGTGTGTGTGTGTGTGTGTGTGTGTGTGTGTGTGTGTGTGTGTGTGTGTGTGTGTGTAAATCAAATCTCCAAGAGTGTGTGTCAGCTGTTGAAGCAGGGACACAAACCACTGGTTTGTTTCACAGAGAGGGTGCTGGAGACTTGGCTTGGGCACATGGCTGAAGACTCAGCTCTACAGCTGTGCCAGGACCGGGATTCCAGAGACTGGTATTCAGAGCCATGAGATACAGAGATAACACTGAAGGTAAACTAAGAGAAGTGAGCATGAAAAAGGACCAGAAAAGAACCAACGGTAATGAAAATTTGCCCAAACATTTTATTTTATAGAAAACATAAAACAGAGCATTACAAGGACACAAGCCACATTATTAAACAAGCAAGAGGCATAAAACATTTATTAATGAAACAAAATGTTTAAGATTAAGATATATGATGAAACAATTATCATTAAAGCACAAGTATGTTTAAAACAAAATGAGTGTGTTTGAAGCAAAATGGGCATGTCTGGAGTAAAACAAGCACAAAAAAGTACAATGGGCATGAAAAGAGAGTAAACGAGCAAGACGACTATGATAAGGGCAAAAAGTGCACATTAAGGATAAATAACGCAGGGCCACTGCATGTATTTTGACAAAGTGGTGTGTTTTGGCATAACTACCATTTTGTATTGTATCAACGGCATAAATAGAGTTATTCAAAGTATCTCAAAGTGTGTAAAAGTGCTTATACTGTGTGCTTATTACTGTGCATGTATTCTGAATAGTTTATTTGTGTGCAAAGTGCAACTATTTCATGAAGTGCAGTCAAAGTTCAACCATTTTGAAAAGTTTCTTGTGCTGGGTGTGTCTATTCTCAAAGTGCTGCCGTTACAGAGTGTTTCTTGCACTGTAAATAATTATCTAGCAAAGTACCACCATTTTGGGAAGTTTCAGTGTGCTGTGTGCTGTTCATTTGCTAAGTGCAGTTACTTCAAAATGTTTCTTACTCTGAGCTTCTTTTGCCCAGTTCATTTACACAGTGCAGTTATTTGAAATGTTTCTTACACTGGTAAGAGGTGATTTCTTATAGTACAGCACTTTTGAGAGTATTGCAGTGCCCAAGAATCTTATTTCACAAAGTTCAGTTATTCATAGGCTTGTTGTGATATTGGGCAAAGTTACAAATACTGGCATAAATTTCTGGCATATGTGTATGTGTATGTGTTCGTGCATAGTTACAAAACCCTTCAGTGATATGTGTTAATATGGCAGACAGATTTTGAAAGCCCTCACCACTTGTGTTTGATCAGAATATTGCAGAGAATTGGAGAATATTTGAACAAGAGTATGATATTTTTATATAAGGAGCTTATTCTGACAAAGATGCACGCACACAGGCATTCATTTTGTTAAACCTAGCTGGGTCAGAGACCATTGAAAGAGAGCATTCATTTGTGTGTGCACCAGTAGTATATGAGGGAGAAGGTGAAAATTATCATATTGTTGTACAGACCAAATCAAGGGAAGATCCAGAGTGTTTGAAGCATAAATTCAGGGAAATGTGTAACCCCCAGATGGATATTACATTAGAGAGGCGTTTCATAGGTTCATAAGTTAGTACTACGCTAACTGTTGTCATGGGCCATTTTAAAGCTAGCCAGTTACTCCATGTGAGAATCAAACCCTGCACCTTTTGTGGTTAAGGTAAACATCTTAACCACTATGCCAACCTCCTAGCATTTATTTGACACAAGAGATCAGAAACCAGGGGAACATTTTGCAGCTTGTATTACTGACCTGAGAAACAAAGCTAAAATATTGAGTAAAGCCATTGAGATTTGTCAAATCCATGAAGTTACAGAAAGGCACACAAGTATGCTTGCAAGTGACAAAACATTGATTCATCAGTCCTCAGAGCAAATGTAGATAGCATGCAGCACATGGCAAACAGAAGCAGGGCTTAGCACATGGCAGTTACAACTCCTGCTGGTTCACCAGGGAAACCGTGTAGTTTTCCAGCAAGTTCTAAAAATAGAGCATGCTCAGTGCAGTACAAGCGTGAGTCAGTAAAACCCAAATCCAACTTTATTGTTAACTGTCACAATTGTGGTGTCAATCATGAGTCTAAAAGAGAAAAATGCTTAGCATTTGGTCAGCAGTGCCACGAGTGTAAAAAATTGAACCATTTTCAAAGGTTTTGTAAATCAAGTAAGCTTCACAGAATTATAAAGAAGGGTCACTCAAAAAAGCAAGTTGATCATATAGAGAGCTGCAATTGTATTTTCTGTGTAAATGGTGTATCAGTAATTGGTGAAAAGGTTGATGCAGTGAATGTGTTGGCAAAGAATGAAGTGTTGTGTACTGTCCAGATCAAAGATAAATCCAACAAGCTCAAAGTAGGGGTCTACCTCATAACACTGAAATTTCATAACATTGAATTTCATAACATTGAGACCAAAACATCTAAATCCCAAAACACTAAAACCCCAAAATATTGAAAACTCAGAACATTGAAAGTGTGCTTCATAACATTGAAAACTACAGTGCCTATGTAAATATCTTCTCCACCTATAAAAACACCTAACTAACAAACACACTTTCTACTTTGAGAGTTTTGGATAAAGCACATGAAGTGAATTTAAAGCTCAAGCCTTTGAAGTGTGAATTCAGACTACTAGAAGTTACATATGTAGGTCATTTATTTAACAGCACTGGCTTAAGGCTAGACCCATCCAAGCAAGCAGTTATTCTTGAGATGTCAGCACCAGATAATATTCAAGCTCTACATTGTTTCCTTGGCATGGTCAACCATTTAGGCAAGTTCATACCAGACTTCAGCAAGTTGACAGCATCTTTAATAGAGTTGACATGCAAAAATGTTACATGGTCATGGTTGGAACAACAATAAAAGGCATTTGAAGACCTTAAGTAGAAAATTTCCACACCACCTACATTAAGATACTATGATGTCAACAAACCAGTCACTCTTTCCTGTGATGCTTCAAAAGTTGGTCTTGGTGTAGTTATTCTTCAGGAAGGCAGACCACTAGCCTATGCATCTAGAACACTTACCCAAACTGAAATGCAGTATGCTCAAACTGAGAAATAACTTTTGGCAATAGTATTTGCATGTTTGAAGTTTCATGATTATATCTATAAGTCAGCTCTAAAAAATTAAAAGCACTACACCCTCACAAACTCCCCTTGAGTACCCTGTTCCCCATTGGCCCTTTTTTTCAATTATAAAGGAATTCCCAATACTATTCTAGCATGTCCAAAGGTCAGTTGTCAATCTCCACTCCGGTCCAGCTGGTGAATCTGGGAACCTTGAGGCAATGTTACAACTGCCTCATGTACACAGACAACCTTCTCCTCCTCCCAACAAATTCCAACACATGTGAGAGATGCAACCATATAGCCAAACTGGAGGCTAAGCTCTCTCAACTCAGTACTGGCATAACCAGTCAGGAGGAGAAGGAAACCACACTCACTACAATTCCAGTCTCACATAGACCTACCACGACAACAAACCAAACGCATAAACACACAAAAACATACTTGGAGGCTCTAAATAAAAATCTGCCTAAGCAGCAGAGACCACCAAAGCAGACACCCAAGCAACCGCTACCCCAAAACAAAACACGTGCAACACATAGCTCACAAAGCCAGTGTGCCGAACAGTCACAGCCCTTAAGGCTAAATAACACTTGTAATAGGTGACTCTATCGTCAGGCACACTGACGTCCCGCTCACCAGGCTGAACAAGGAGAAGGTCATGGTGAGCTGCCTGTCGGGCGCTAAGATCCGCCACATAACACAAGCACTCAGGTCACTCCAAGGCAAGTACAAATATGACTCAGTCATTGTCCATGCTGGTGTGAATGACCTGAGATGTACCTTCCTGGACTACATGAAAAGAGACATAGAGGAGCTCTATGAGCATGTAGCCCAGGCTGGTATGACCCTGACTTTGAGTAGCATCTTACCCTCACCAAGAATGATGCCACAATATGAAGACAAGATGATCAATTTCAACAATTGGCTTAAGTGTTGGTGTCATTCAAAGGGGATCCAATGCCTGTCAGCCTGGGATGACATGCTCGACAAGCCACGATGCTTCGCTAGGGACGGCTTGCACCTGTCTCCCCTGGGCTTTCGGATATTGACAAAGGCTCTTGCTACCCCCATAGTGCCTTTTTTAGGCAAGGCTCAAAAGACAAACCCACCTCCATAGGTATCACAAGGGATAAGAAACTAAGAGTAGTGTTACTCAACGCCAGAAGTCTAAACCTCAAGATGCACGCACTCGAAACTCTCCTTAGCATGGAGAACATTGATATCTGTGCAGTAACAGAAACCTGGTTCAAGGCTCCCGAGAGCACCCCAGCACTACCAGGTTATACCTAATACCATGCTTTTCAGCCCCAAAACTTGGACCGAACCACAAAAGGAGGGGGAGTATCAATATTCGTCAAAGATACCCACACCTCCAGGTTGGTGGCACAGCACGAAGCATCAGAGACTATCCATGTGCAACTAACTGTGGGTAAAACTGCCTTCCAGTTTATAGCCTGCTACATACCACCCTCCCAAACACAGGAACCCCACTTGGCCTTCCTGAGAAAACTGGAAAATATGAAGGTCTCTCCAAACACTATTATATTGGGCAACTTCAACTACCCAAACATAGACTGGGAGCATTACTCTAGCTCCAACAACCTAGCCCAAAGGTTCCTAGAATTTATAAACTCAAATGCTATGGAACAACTTGTTACCACTCCCACAAGAGGGGAAAACATACTGGACCTGATCATCACCAACATGGGGACACTATGCTCCAGACCAGAAGTGTATCCCTCACTGGTAAGATCAGACCATAAACTAATCTCACTGGATATTCACATCCCGACCCCACCCCCTGCCCAAAAAACACAGAGAAAAACTTCTCTAAAGCAAATTTCACACGCCTCAAAACCAAGGCGAAATCCTTCAAAGCCCCCGGGCCTGTGGAAAATACAGCCCAGACCGCAGAATCCTTTATAAACGCATTCTATAAACACCTTCAGGAATGCATGGATCATGCAATCCTAAAGAAAACCAAGACCCAATCCTCCAAAGGCAGACGTCCTGTCTGGTGGACCCCAGCCATAAACAAACTATACAATAGAAGGAGGAAGCTACTACATGATAGAGCAAAATCCCAAAAAGGGAAGGCATCTCTGATCAGTATTAGCAAAAAACTATGGGCACTCATAAAATCATCTAAGGCCAGCTTCGAGAGAAAAATTGCACAGGACACTAAGGATAATCACAAGGCTTTCTTTAGTTATGTTAGGAACCTGGGTGGGAATTCCCAGATATGCTCAGAATTAGTCCAAAATGACAAAAAATACACCGAGCCCACAGACATTGCCAACATCCTAGCTGACAGGTTCAGTGCAAACTTCTCCCCCCTCTCCCCACCAAAAGGGCAAATATCTATCCCAACAGAGTGCTGCCCCCCTCACATCTCAGATGCTCAGGTAAGAGCCGCCCTCTCCAAAGCAAAAAACACAGCATCAATGGGACCAGATGGTGTCCCAGGCTGCGTCCTACATGAACTCCAAGAAGAGCTAAACCCAAACATAAAACTACTGTTCAATCTTAGCCTTACTACAGGATATGTACCCAAAGAGTGGCGTACAGCAACAGTGGTCCCTCTCCACAAAGGTGGTGCCTCAACGGATCCTGGAAACTATCGCCCCATGAGTCTGACTAGCTTGCTCTGCAAAGCTATGGAAAGGATCATCATAGACCTCATAAATAAAGATATTGGGGACCTACAGACACTGGATCCTACCCAGTTTGGCTTTGTTAAGGGCAGATCCTGCCTCTTAAACCTGGTCGATTTCTTTGAAACAGTCACCAAGGCCATTGACGAGGGGAAGGTGGTCCACACAGCCTACCTGGACCTCGCAAAAGCCTTCGATACAATACCCCACATAGGCATTATAGATAAGCTCACCAGCTTAAATATAAACCCCTATGTCACTAGATGGGTTGCAAACTGGCTCAAGGACAGAACCCACATGGTTAGAATTGCTGGAGCCATGTCAGACTCCAAACCAGTTACAAGTGGCGTCCCACAAGGCTCAGTCCTGGGACCTCTCTTGTTCAGTATATATTTCTCGGTGGTACAGGCCAACATGGAAGGACTGTGGCTGACCAAGTTCGCAGATGACTGCAAACTGGGTGCCATAATCAACTCTCCAGCCGACATAAGCATCCTCCAAAAGGGCCTCATAGAAACAGACAACTGGTGCCAGAGCCATGGCCTCAAGCTAAACGCCAAAAAGTGTATAGTCATCCCCTTTGGCAAAAACAAAGTGCCCACAAATTACCACATAGGTGGTAATCCATTAAGTACAGAAGAAGTCATTAGGGACCTGGGGACCCAAGTTGATAGCAATCTCTCATTTGACAACCACGTGGCCAAAGTGGTTAGAAAAACGTTTTATATAGCCCACCTAATAATGAAGGGATTCACATCTAGATCAGGGGAGGTCATCGTACCTCTTTACTCATCCCTCATCAGGCCCATAATTGAGTACAATGCCCCTTTTGGGATGTACCTTACCAGACACCTGCAGCAACTGGAAAGACCCCAAAAGTACCTCACCAAGAGGATCAAAGGGCTCAAACAGATGCCATATGCTGCCCGGTTAAAGAAACTCCAGCTCTACTCAGTGGCATACCGCCTGCTCAGAGGCGATCTGTGCCTGACGTATAAAGCCATGTCCAACCCGGAATTAATGGACATGCTGCACCTCAGAAAATCCAAATCCCATCGAGCTACGCGCTCAAGAGACTTGAACCTCAGCACTGAAATAAATAGGACATGCTGGAGGGACAGATTCATAACCCAGAGGCTCCCTTCACAATGGAATAAAATCCCAGTCCAGGTTAGGCAGAGTCCCACATTGACTCTCTTCAAGAGGAATCTTGATGAGTGGATGGGAGATCGTAGGTTTACCCTGGCTATCACTTCTGTGTCACTGTTAGACAGAGGCACAGTATACTAACCTCAAAAAAAGGCATAGCAAAATTAATTTAAAATGGGTGGCGAAAGCCAAACACACTCTGGCTAGGCTTATAAATGCCCTAGGGCAGATAGTCTAGTATGAACCTATGAACCTATGAACCTATCTATGGTCGAGCTATTCGGATTGAAACTGATCACCAACCTCTAGTTACCATTCTAAAGAAGCTTATGCATTCCGCTCCAGTGAGATTACAAAGGATGATGCTCAAATTACAAAAGTACAACTTCAAAATGATCTATACAAAAGGCAAACTTCTTTATTTGGCTGATACCTTATCCAGATCACCCAGAAATGCAATGGAACAGCTTGACATAGAGAATTTTGACTTCGACGTAATGGCAGTGATTAATATTTCTACCATGAGACTAGATGATCTGAGAGATCACACAAAGACTGATCCAATTTTGCAAAAACCCAATCACTACATTAATGTTGGATGACCATCAAAGCAATCTAGTGTACCACCTGAAGTGCAAACCTATTTTTCTTACAGAGATGAGATGTTGATGGAAGATGGCATTATCTTCAATGGTTCTAAAATCATTGTTCCTGCTTCCTTACAACATGAATATATCCAGGTTTTGTATCATGGTTACCCAGGTTCTGAATCTACCAAAAGAAGGACCAGTATTTTGGCCTTCATAGTGAAAGTATGCAATAGTACTAAACCGCATTTGCAAAGAGAACCACTTCAGCTAAGTCAAGTTTCTGAACTACCTTGGTCAACAGTAGCCACTGACATATATGAGTGAAACTATCAGCATTACTTAGTATTGGCAGACTCTTATTTGAACTGGTTTGAGAGTGATTTACTACCTAATCTAACATCCACTGCTGTTATTACTAAACTGAAACATTTTTCAATCCATGGTAGTCCACACAAAGTTATTTCTAACAATGGTACTCGATTTACTAGTCAGTTGTTTAAGGAATTTGCAACAGAATTGGACTTTGTACATGCTACTAGCAGTCCATAATATCCTCAGTCAAATGGACTAGCTGAATGTGCAGTGCAGACTGCAAAACAATTACTTGAAAGGTCAAAAGGTAATAATACAGATGTCTTCTTGAATTTACTTAATCTCAGAAATATACCACCCTGTGATGATATACTTGGCTCGCCAGCTCAGAGACTTCTATACAGGCAAACCAGAACAACACTGCCTATTAGTTCCGGTTTTTAAGACCTAAAGCTAAAAACAACAAAACCATCAGAGCCCAATTATTCAGTGTGTTCTTTCCATAAATCCAGTTATGATAAATCAAGCAGATTTCTTCATCCATTGAAAGAAGGAGAGACAGTGAGGATACAAATGGTGAAAGGTTTTGACCGGATTGGTCAAGTAACAGGTATATGTACTGAGACAAGATCCTACTTCAGAGAATCTGAGGGTGTGAGTACAGGAGAAATCACAGACATCTTCCTGTACCAGAATCATTATCACAGCACTGTTCCTGTGATGCAGACTCTAGATCTCAGAGCAATCCAGACAATGCTGCCATTCCAGAACATGTCTTGACTTCTACTTCTATTCCTGAGGATGTTCCCAATATTCCTAAGGTTGAACATTCAGCAGAGACAGTTCCAGTTATTAAGTCTAATTCTCAGTTTTATGTTGCACGATTTGGTCATACTTCCAGACCTAGTGTGAAATACACAGCGACCTGGACATAACTGTATATATGTACCTAGTTCTGTATAATTGCATGACAAAGAACTATTTGCATTGTTTGCATGTCAACTCATATTCTCAGCGTTGCATGATCTATTTCTCAAAGAGGGAGGATGTAGAACAGAATGTGTGTGCTGTGTCTTTAAGAAGCATATCAAGGACTGAATGTGCATATATAAATAGCAAGCATGTGCAATACCCAGTGCCATTTTAAGAGTGCAGCCAGACAGGGAGCATGTGTGAATGAATGCAGCTAGTTTGTATATGAGCTACCTAAGTTAAAGTTAATAAGCTTAAAACATGATGTCTTTGTACATAATAAAGCTGCTTGAACAAAACCCACAAAGACTTGTCTATTACATCCTGACTAGATGACCGACAGCCACTAATGAAAAGCAAAGGAAGCAAAGAACTTAAAAATGTTGATTGATGCAGTCACAGTACTGTTATGAGCTGATAAGAAAGAAAACTGCAGTAAATGATCCCTTCATCACTGGGATTTCTTGTTGTCCCTCTAAAATGACATCAGGAATGCAAATGGAATGACTGTAAAACCAAATCATGCTACCCATGGCAGCTCCTTTACAGACCATTTGTTGGGTATAACAAATTAGAAAATAGTAATAACCACTTACTTTGATACAGAGACATTAGTAATGCAGAAAAGTTCAAGATAAGCTGAAAAAACATATGTCATTTCAGGGTGCAGTTCTCCTTTAAGTGGTTATGTTATACTTGAACTGAAAAAATAAACTTGCACTGATGAACTTTTTCTAAGTACAATATATTGACAGCTCAAGACGCAATCAATGCAGTTGATGCACTCAACCCAAATTCCGCTTAATTCCCAAATGGCAAATGAATAACTGCGATAGAAGAGAAGACAGACAAGCTAAACACACTTAAACCGGACTTTGAAGCATTATATTTCTCTTCCACTTTAAAAACTAATTATGAAATGTTCATGAATTCACAACCGGATATTATTAAAATGCAAACCACACAAAATAAAGCAATCCCTCACCTCAGATATTCTAGTTCAGCAAATGTTGAATTTGACTCCAAAACATTAGCCATTTGAATACTTGCCATTGAAGAGATAGCACATTGAAACAGAAAAAAAGAAAGAAAATATTGTATATTTGAGTAGAAGCATTAACTTCTGTTGTTTTGACACATCAGAAAAAAATGCAAAACAGACTCATAGGCAAGTACTAGGTTAGCTGCCTTTCTGGACCATTTTAAGCCTAGCCTATTTCCATCAAAGTTATGAAGTCCAAGCACTTTTGTAGGGTTTTAGACAATATAGTTTGAAGTATTAACAGTCAGATGCATGTTATGTTTATGAACCTTGAAGGAATAAACATGCTTTTCAGGCTGCAAGATTATGTCACTAATGTCCAACATTAAAACATGACAGTATTCCTCAGTGAGTTACAGGAGACATGGAAAAATATGAGGCAAAAGCTAACATTCAGGTAAATTTCCAGACGGTTAGCAAATAAGCATGCAGTTTCCTTACAACTCGAACTATGATGTCCACAAGTCAAGTCTATTGTTTGAGTTGCTTTGCACTTTTTTGGTGATGCTGAGGGAGAATTGCCAAAGCAATAAGTAAATAAATTTTAAATTTATAAAATAAACCATTTTGCTTAAAAAAGTTGTAAAAACAAAGCAAAAAAAAGTTTCAAACAAGGTTGGTGGCTTGTAGTAAACTGCAAAAATGGATAAGGGTAGGCTTTTCTGTCTTACATCATCAAAACTGAGAAATGTAAAATTTAAAATCTCTTTGTAAAATCAATAAGAATATATGCATGCACACATAAACTAATCCATATGACTGCAACTATTGCAGATGTAGTTTTCAGTAGTGAGAAAAGTTAATAATGCAGCAAATAAGTGACTGAAGGAGTAGTTTCAGTAGTAAGTGCTAGTTTATGTATGTATTTCTTCTGTTTCAGAAAAAGAGCACACAATTTACAAGTAAAGGTCAGAAGATCAAGAGCAAAAGAGAAAACAGTTATAGAACTTGCATTTTATAAGCAAGTCAAGGTATGTTTTTTATGCACTTAAGTAAAACTGTTGAACTACAAAGTGCAAAAACCAGAACTTAGGCAAGTAAACTAATCTCAATTGTCAACCATTTCAAATATTTCAGCTTCAGTTTCAATACAAAAAGGTTGCTCCACTACTATTTGATTCCAGTGGGAAACAAATACCCACAGAAGTGTTCCACAACAACCGGATGATTATTTTTATAGAAGCTGCTACCTCAGCAAGACTAGACTGCCTATGTCACATGATGGGCAGTACCTAAGCACAAGGAACTACTGCTTTGACTGTGCCTGAGATACATCATGCAGAAGGGGGCAAATTTCTCAACAAAGTATGTCAAAGAAAGTTAAAAAAGAAAAAAAGGTGGACTTTCCTGTCAACATACCAAATGTGGGAAACATAAAATGTAAAGTCTTTTGAGTGCATTCTGGCAACTACACTTAAGTGGAATGAATTTATAGGGATAAAACAACACTCATGGTAGTGTTTTAATACAGATGAGGGAACAGTTTTCCTTTAAGATAAATACTTCAATGTTACATAATGCTAAATTTACTTCTCCATATCATAGAGGGCATTTAGAAGGTAACTTTTCAGTCAAGATTAGATTGTTAGAGGTCATTTAGAAGTCAAATTTCAGTCAAGATTAGATCCCCTTGATTAAAAACACCCCCCAGGATTCAGTAAGCGTCCATGCAGGAATAACTTATTCCTGCATGGAAACAACCATTTAAGAGGAGGATGGCAGAGCACTATGCATAGTTATGAAGGCATGCTGCCTCTACTCCTAAACAGACACGGAGAGTCGACAAGTGCAAGGGGTGTATCTGAGAGCAGAGCTCTCACAATATATATGCCCCTGCAGTCAAGATCCGCTCATAAGGGTTAGGGTTGCCAGCTTTTCAAATGCCCATAGTGGGACATTTTTGGTACAAATGTCAGATTTGGCAGGCTGAAACATATCCATGGCCAGTACAAAGGACAGAACTTCATGTCTTTGCCTAAATAAAAGCTGATTCTTATAGCATGTTAGTTGCTTATTCTGTTTCTTATAACATTTAGGTGTTTCAGATACAGAATAACTGATTTATGCAACTATTACATAAAATATAGGAAATAATTTTGTACTAATATCTCAGGACATTTGCCATTTTTACAAGTTGTTTGCAGGACACAACTGCTCAAAAAGGGACTGCCCCTCACAAAGTGGGACAGGTGGTAGCCTTAGAGGGGTGCCACCTCTTCAAATGTCCAAAGTGGGACTGTTAGTGTACAAACATGACATGTTGCAGGACGAAACACACCCACAGCCATTGCAAAGATCAAAGCCCCACTTCCCAGGAAAACCCTATGCTCATAGCAACTGAAACATGCTAGGATGTCTGTCAAATGTGCAGATGCACACAGAAATCCACAGCAATAAGTGAAACATGTCCCTTCCTAGAGAAAATAACACTAGAAATTTTTTTTATCAAACAGATGAAATTTAACCGTAGCTGTGTGGGTTTGTCCACTGCTTAGCTATGCATACTGTAGCTTAAATAGCACAAGAAGGTAAATAGCAAGATACATTCAATAGAAGCAGTACTTCAATAGTGTAGTGGTCAGAGCGTTCGCTTTACGCGCAGTCATTCGCTGTTCGATCCACACTGTAAAAAAGTCCATTTTCCATGTGAAAGCAATTTATGAAATTTTTTTGCTGTATAACCTACTAAATAACATATATTTGTGAACTGGAGTACTGCATTAAGTGCAGATGTGAGGTGTCATTGTAATGTGATAAAATCCACAGATAAATACAGGTGTCCCATACAGTATATGTACACATGAATCAGGGATACTAAACAAAGTTATAATGTGTAATGAGTGATAAATCCATGTCATACAGCAAATAGCATAAAAATGTATAAAGAGTCCAAAATGCCACTTTCCCAAAACCCATGTTTCATTTCTTTCTAAATTAGTGTGGGGGTAAACGGGAGTAAGCACTTTTAAGCAGGAGTAAGCAGGTTTAAGCTTGTTTTCACAAGGTAAGCAATGCCTACACAGGATAAGCAATGTAGAGGCTAACTGAGTGTAAGAAAATGTAACCAGAAGTTAGCATTGCTTACCGTCGCTCAAACCTGCACAAACCCGCTTACAACTGCTTAAAAGTGCCTTAATCACTCTGTATCCAACAGCCCATTTTCTGCCCAGCAACAAAATAAACATCCCTTGCAGGTCTTGAACCTAGGACCCTGTGCACTATAGCCACAGCAGTTAACCAGTAAGCCATCACAGCTGTATATAAAATTGCGGTATACCCAAACAGATCATCACAATTTACATGTGAAGGGAATCTATAAACAGTTTTTTGTTGTATAACCTACTAAATAACATATATATATGTGAAGAGGAGTACTGCATTAAGTCCAGATGTGTGGTGTCATTGTAATAAAGTGGTGAAATCCCCCGATAAACACACTTACCCCATACAGTGTACGTACACATGAATCATGGATACTAAACAAATATATAACATGTAATGAATGATAAATCAATGCCAAACAGCAAATAGTGTGCAAATTTTAAAATAAGCAACACTAAGCATTGCACACCCCTGGTTACCAGATGTAAGCAATATGTAGCCCAGCTAAATCAATTTGTCCATTGGTATGCCCCTTTAAGCAATGCCAATCTTAGATAAGCAGGTTTGCCCACAGCTTAGCATTTTCAAAACCATCCAATCACAGCAAAGTGCAGAAAATTTGCCCTATTTAAACCCCACAGGTGGGAATACATCTCATAGCTGGTTGCAGCTTCCTCCTGTAGGCACAATGGCTGGTGTTGGGGAAGGATCATGCTTCCAAGTGCAGTGCTGGGGCATCCAGGAGTCCAAGGTCATGGCAGGAATCCTGGTAAAAGGCCATGAAGATAGACTGCTGCAGGGCCAGTACCAGGGTTCCAATATAAACGAGAAGCCTGGGACCATCTCGCACGTGACCTCACCAGTGCCACTGGCATCCCTCGAATTGGTGAGCAGGTCAGGCATCACTATGCTGACCTGAAACAAAGGAAGAGAGAGATTTTGGGTCAGTTGATCCAAGAATTTAGGGAGGGTGATGTCCCAGCAGTGTGGCAGTACTCATTCTACTAACTGTTTAATAATTGCCAGCTCATGTATATTATGGATAGGTATGGCTAAATATTCCTCTTATGTCTCTGACAGTGGCAGCAAAGCAGGCTGTGAATCAGGAAGCCCATGTGTGTAGGTTGCATAGGCTGCGTTGTGAGGCAGGTTAGTAATAATCTTGCATGTACTGTAAGTAGTACAAGGTTAATTGCCAGTATAAAACCTGTATTGTGTATGGGATGTACTGAATAAACTGGACAGTATGGCAGGTAGAGTCTCATATAGGTTGTATGTAAATAAAAGTGTAACAACCTGGCAATAATGGTCTAACTCCTGGACTGCTTGTGTTTACTCTGGTATCATATGGTAATGTAGTGTTGCATTCTCTTAATAGTACTGTTGTATTAAGCACTGTTACCCACACTGTGCTACATAAATAAAATGTGTAGGAATGTCTTTATACAACTGTTGTAATCACATGGTCATATTGTACAACTGACGGAGACTTAGAAAGAAAACATTGGAAAAATGCACAGCAAAATCCAAATAGTGCACTCAACTGAGACATAAACTGTTGTATTTTTTAGCACACACAGCCATGGTTCAAATCCTGGGAGTGGTAATAAACTGTATAAGGAATCATAGCCCTCAAATGTACAGATTTTGTCAGAAAGTTCAGATAATTGTCTTAAATTTCCTGCCTGTCACCCTATCCCCTGGAAAATCAGTGGGATGTTCCCAGAAGTTTAGGCAGCAAATAATGACATACAACTGATTGTCAGACATCATAACCATCAGAAATATATCTATAAGAACAAACCTGTCACTCTAGCAACTCACCAAAATGTTATGAGAGTAATATGCAAAGTATGTCCCATCTCTACCCCCATGTTGTGAAGCTATGACCAGAGTGTGTGCAGTAACAGAGTGAGACATATGTGCATAATAATAACATGGAATTTGGTAATATGTGTGTCAATATTCAAGTAGTGTTAACAAACATTCCCTCCACAGGTCTGTCAGTTAAAAAAACTGTACCTGGAAATAAAAGATTGAAATTCTGGACTGGTACTGTTTAGTCTGGTATTGTATGGCATTGTTAGTGTTGCAGTTTCTCTGAATTATAATGTATTACTCATCACTGTCACCCACACTGTGCTACATAATAAAACAGTCTAGGAATCCCTGTATAAGACTGTTGTAATTACAAGGTCAGATTGAAAACCACAGGAGACTTATAGAAAGAAATCACACTCAACTGTGATGTACACTGTTTTATTTTTAGCAGACATAACCATGGTTCAAATCCTGAGAGTGATAGCAAGCTGTATGCAAAATCGTACCCCTCAACTGTACAGAGTTGTTCAGAATGTCCAGATAGTTGGCCCATATCCGCTGCCTGTTACCCTGTCCCCCTGACAAATCAGTGTGATGATCGCTGAGATTTAGGCAGCTTTTAATGACATATAACTGACTGTCAAACCTGTAAATATTTAGAAAATGTATATGAAAACAAAGCTGTCATTGTAGCAACTCACCAAATGTTTATGAGGGCAATTGTCAAAATATGTTCCACTTCCACCTGCATGTTGTCAAGCCTTGACCAGGGTATGTGCAATAAGACATTGAGAGGTATGTGCATAACATTAACCTGGAATCTGAGAATATGTGTAGAAACAGTCAGGTAGTGATAACAAATAATACCTCCACAGGTATACCAGGTAAGAGGTGTATACTGCAGGCAAAACACAGTTCACATATATAGTTGTCTACAAACACACCACTGTCCAAACTAAGGCCATAGGGTAGTGTAATAATACCTGTAAGGTACAGATTACAGCATTGACTAAGAAAGTAGTGAGAACTAGAGGAATGTACAAGTTGTTAATTGACATCTCTCTCTCCCCCCACCATATCTGGAACAATAATCTAAATACACAACTTAATTGGTATGTGTACAATTAAATCTACTGTTTGAACATATGTCCTATTGTTTGATAAATATTGAAAAGTGTTTCTATGCATGTGCCATGTTAAAATACTCTCACATCGGTGACATGCTGCCATCAATGTAACCTGCATGCTGCTGTAATGGCCACTGTGGTTCCATGTATGCATATGTTCTGTTTGCTATGCAACTGTTCCATATCTGGTGTTTGGGTTAATGGGAATATCTATGCATGCTGTTATATCTAATCCTGGAATGTGTTGACTATTACTAACCCACATATGCTTTAAAATTGCAACACCATAGCATGTTTGGGAAGGCGGGTCCCAGTGGACCCACCTCTCCCACCTCATCTGGCCATGGCACTGGGTACCAGCATGTCTGGGCCCCACCCTGGAACCCCCTTGTCTGCTGGTTCTTCACCACCTTTGGGTGGAACCACCTCAGGGGATGGGACTTGCTCCCCCTGGGAGCGGGTTCGGACAGGAAACTGTCATCCATCATCAGGTCCAGGGTCTGGTGTTTAGTGAGCTCTGCAGGGAGTTTGGAGATCAGCTACATGTGACTGAGGGCTGTGTGGTGCATTTG
>NC_056739.1:718117060-718129560 GCF_019279795.1 Protopterus annectens
ACCAAATGAGTAATGCAAACCTCAAACAAAACATTTTATACAGTAATCTGAAAGCATAACATCTGTTGCTGTCCATGTCAAGGCCTTCAAGTAGTACAACAGTAAAGAAACACTGGCCTGGAAGATAAGAATCAATCAACAGCAAGAAATGCAAATGTAGTTCAGCAGCCTCCAATTACACTCTGTATGCAGCCCCTAGGGAGAAAAGAAGTTGTCACATTGAAGATGTATCTGTTACATAACAATGCTTAACTTAAAACATCACTATCACACTGACAAACAGAACTGTGTATAAGACAGTAAGCACTAGCTCACCAATGTTCCCATGGTGAAATGTATGAAAATGTGCAGCCATATACCTTAAGGTGTCTTACTACCGATATCTCTCACATGTTGTAACAGCCTAGGTTATATATGGTACATACCCTTCTCTCATAGAATGAGGGGCATATAACAGTGTTACATACACTGACCTCTGGACTGTACAAGGACAGACACGTTTTGTACAGCTGTAGCCCACATATATATGGACTCTACTCCACAATATATGTGGGGACCACAACATCACTGGAATGATGGCAGGCATACCAGCACAACATAATGATAGGCCACTACTTAACAACCTCTGACTGCATGACATATGGACAAAGCCTGGTATATAGGTGGAGGACAGATGCTGGAACACAGGGCCATATTTGCAATATTGTTGTTATACACTGAGAAAGTTGCTAGTGTTACAGGATTGGTTGAAACATACCCTTATTCAGGAATATGAAGTCAGAAACACATATGGATGCAGCCATGTACTGATAGCACTCAGCAGACAGAATGCCAGTGATATATCTGAGACAAGACCTGTGTGGTGGACAGATAAAACATAACAGACAATCCTCTGGCCATCATGTTGATAGGCCCTCAGTTGAGAACTATGCAGACAGACTGCATCCCATGCTAAAATAGTATGTACACACAACCCCTGTAACACTAGCAGTATACAATGTAAATGACACCACTATTCACACTGTCTGTAGTTCTGAAACCTTACACAAATATGTAGTTCGCCTGTGTCTGCAAGTCCTTTTGTAAGAGGTATTGCTACCTGCTGTCTGTAACACTGCTGCCCACACACAGGAAGGATGTCCTCCATACAAGAAAGGTAAAGGGACAACACCCACATGATTTAGTAATTTATAGTAGTGGGTTGCCATGACAGTGGTAATTGGAAGTATTACACAGCTGGCTGCATGCAGGTAGCAAATGGTGGGCACTGATTGGTGCAGAGACCATCACCTGATAATGTTCATCACCTAATAAAATCAATGCAGCAATCTATTCAAAGCTGCTCAATCCCTGTCGTGGAGAGAGACAGAGAGAGAGAGAAAGAGGGAGAGAGAGAGAGAGAGAGAGAGAGAGAGCAGTGGCAGTGGGCCATGCCTGTCAACTGTGCAGATCAACACTGAATGACAAGATGTAAGCCATCATATACATATGTATGTCTACAGATATACAGACACAGGCACACACACACACACACACACACACACACACACATATATATATATATATATATATATATATATATATATATATATATATATATATATATATATATATATATATATATATATATATATATATATATATATATATATATATATTATATTATATATATATATATATAGATATATATACATATATATATATATATATATATATATATATTTATATAAAATATATATATGTATATATATATATATAAAAAATATATATATATATATATATATATATATATATATATATATATATATATATATTTATATATACACACGTGTATGTCTACATGCACACACACACACACACACACACACACACACACACACACACACACACACACACACACACACATGTCCCCTACTCTTGAACATTACACATATCAATACACACACACACACACATATATATATATATATATATATATATATATATATATATGGTCTATAGTCGATGAACGAAAGTTCATCTTATCGAACGCTCACATGAGCGGAAATCCAGGAACTCGAAACTGAAATTGTGGGGGGCTGCGGCCTCCACACCCCCCTAAATATATATCCCAACTCCAAGATCACACTACAATGAGGAAAGGGCAAATATTCCCATCTTCACTGTACCGCGATCTCACAATTGCAGTTTCGAGTTTCGCAATTTTCACTCATGTGAGCATTTGCTAAGATGACATCTAATTATTTGTTTGTGTCTTTTGGCTTTTCCCGGTTAGGGTTCGCCACAGCAGAACTCCGGTCCGCTAATGATTGGCAGTAGATTTTTACATACTGGCTTGCCGGGCCTAACGCACAACCTTCAACGAAGGAGCACCCATTCACGCATGTCGCTACACAGAAGACGCTCTAACTGAGAATCGAACGGGCAATGTCTAACTGTGAAGCGGCAATGCTACCGCAGCACCACCACCGCAGTATAACTTTTGTTCATCTAATTTAAACATATATATATATATATATATATATATATATATACAGCAGTACATGGGTGAAAAATGGACAGTTATCTCTGGTGTGAACTCCATGTTGGGAACACATTGCTCTTATTTTTGAAGGTGGGATTGGTATTTTGGGGAAGGACAGTAGGTATATTTGGGGAAGTAGGCTGGGTTGGAAGACAGACAAGACAGCATACAGGGGTGGTATATGATACATGTGGTGGGGAAACACCTTGGATGGGGAGTGTTGTTTGGAATGTGGAAGCCCATGAGCCCCCATATGGAAACAATGGGACAAAGGTTCCCACCCATGGGCAGTTAAAACAACATCTTCATGGCCCTGAAGGTGCCTGAGCTGGGGTCTGAGTAGTAGCAGCATTCTGACCCTGTGATTGTGTACTGAGGGCCTCAAGGTGGTGTAGCACATCCCCCAAGTCTCTGTGGAGCTCCCTATGCACCAGACCTGACTTCAGGTGACAGGATCCAGTCTGTGTGTGCTCCTGGGGGGTGAACCCCATCCCCTGAGGTGGTTCCACCTGAAGGTAGTGCAAGACCAGTAGATGATGAGGTCCCAGAGTGAGTCCCATATGTGATGTGGCCTGGTAACATGGCCAGATGAGGTGGGAGAGGTGGTTCTGCTGGCAACTGTCTTCCCAAACATGCTATGATGTCACTGTTATAGAACATATGTGGGCAGTAATAGTGCACACATTCCAGTCTTATATTTAACAGCATGCATTGATATCCCCATTAACACAAAACTACAGATGTGCAGCAGTCACATAGCAAACAGAACACATGCATATATGGAACCATAGTGGCCCTTACAATGGCATGCAGGTGCCACTGTTCGTAACAGGCCACCAATGTCATTGCAAGATGTGGGCACAGAGAGGAACATAATGGTGGGACAAATGGCTTACAGTAGGGACATGTCTAAAACATCACCCTTATACAGTGCTACTACAGTGTATATACCATGATTACAATGGCAACTGTTACAGATCTACACTACGGCATATCACAGTCCTGCATTCCACAACCCTTGCAGCCTGCAAAGTGGTCCTAACATGAGCAAAAAATATGTAATATGGAATCCTATGTTAGGAAAGCAACTATGGGGGATACATACTTTCATAAACACTGGAAGCATATGTGTGCATACACTCCAGATAACACTTTGTAGAAGCAGCTTTTGCGGTACTGACAGCATGCACTCTTCATGAGTATGGACCTTCCAGCAAGTACAGGTCCTCAATGTCACACCAAGAAATGGTCTGCTGTCCAAGACATTTGGCCATCAAATGTTCTGACCTACCTGCAACGGAGGCAGCTGTGGCTTGCACACATCTTACAAGCCATGGAATGGATACCATACCCAACAGGTAGCACCCAGGAGTTGGACATGTAGCCTTACCTCACCATTGCATATACCATGGCAATCAGTGCAGACAGTCATGTATGTGGCGAGGATGTATGGGACAGGATTAATGTAGAAAATAAACAGATGGTCATCTAATACCAATAAACGCAAGATGAACAATA
Organism: Protopterus annectens; assembly: GCF_019279795.1. Classification (NCBI taxonomy): domain Eukaryota; kingdom Metazoa; phylum Chordata; order Ceratodontiformes; family Protopteridae; genus Protopterus; species Protopterus annectens. The sequence goes on from NC_056739.1 coordinate 718,121,103, forward strand.
TAACCAAATAAGCACAGGAAAAGTACTAAGTCCAAACGGAGATACTTCCACAAGTTTATTACTTGTAAGTATGAAATACAGTACAATGAACTATGAATATGCGAACAAAACCAAACAAACGAAGTAATAAGTGAAGCGCTTTTCGTTTGGATAATATCCAGACTTCTTCAAACATTCATTTACCTTTCACAGTGAGTTTAAATAAGCTCCTGTATGTAACACAACCAATCAAGTCACTGACAGTTCTCGTAGTTAGTGTTTCAAATCACCGCAAACTTTTCAAGCCATTTAAATAACATAAAACTTCACATTTCGCATTTCACTTACATGTTGTAAAAATTAAATAAATAAATAACCTACTGGATAAACTTAACCAACCCTAAACCCTAAATATTTATTAAACATTTAAAAGTAAAAATCTACATGTGCTTTTACATATAATGTCAAGAGCTGATCGGTGTTGTGAACATATACTCTAAAATTCTTTCATCATATCCTAAAAACAAGTGCATAATCTATTTAAAATTAGTGTTTACAACACAAATACTCCTAATATAATAAAATAAAAAAATCTAGTAATGTAGTAAACTATTTTTGTGTATACATTAATGTAATAAACATTTTTTATTATTTTTGTTACTTTTATATATATTTTTTTTATATATATATCTATGTGTATACGCATATATATATAATTTAAACTCTAGCTTGAGTGAACTATAAATAGTATGTTAAACATTCCTTTCTTTCTCTAACTTACATCCCAATTGTATGATGCTAGTCAGCCTAAAGTAAACTAAATATTTGTATCTTTTTCTTCCTTTCCTTTTTCAATTTCTTTCTCTTTCTCTTTGAATCCTAAAGGGCGGTGTATATGTGAGTAAATATAACAAAGTTAACCTTCCAAGTAAACAGAGACTAAAGTAATTATTCGTTAGGGGTTAGTTTCCCCAAATAAGTCACCTAAAAAGGCTTTTTAGTTTCAATATACAAGAAATTGAACAGGTCTCATTTAGTCCTGGTTCCATACATGCTCCTAACCGTAGCTGCCAGTTTAGTTTGCTTTTTTCTAACAAAAGTCTAATCAAACTATCATTAATACAGTTACCACTTTTTGTTTTATAATCCATCTTGGAAATAATCCTTAATTGGAAGGTGTGCCCTGCATTTTGGTCGCAATGTCGTGCCAATGCATTGTTATAATTTTTCTTTTTTATTGCATAAATGTGTTCGTATATTCGATCCCTTAATCTGCGGTCTGTTTTACCCACATAAAATGCAGGGCACACCTGGCATTCAGCTAAATAAACTACTGATTTTGTATTACAATTATAGATACCATAAGTATGAAAAATGTCATTCCTAATCTTATCGGTCCTATCACTGTTTATGAACATACACTGTTTACATGTACCACATTTACATGTACCTCCTTTATTGTTTTTTACTTTATATTCTATTTCCAATAGCTGTTTCAAGTTTAAACCCCACTTAAAAGTTATAATTGGGTTTTCACCTATTTTTGTAAAAATGTCCTTATCAAGGGATAAATAAAACCAGCGTTTTCTTATTATCCTCTGTATATCTAATGCTATCGGACTATATGTAAACGTGAATGCTAAAGTAAAATTCTTGTTGTTATTTACTATACTAGTGTTCACAACCATTGAGTCAATTCCTACATCACTTGAATGTGATGCTATTGTTAATGTATTTTGATCCAATTCCAGAGTAGACTTATTCTCTTTTATTGTTGTATCACAGTTCAAAATCGGTCTGTACACACCTGTTTTCCTTTTTTCCACAACTTCTTTAAAGATTTTAGTCAAAAAATTCTTAGGGTAGCCTCTATGTGTAAACATATTGAATAAATGTTTGCATTCAATCTCAAATTCATTTTCAGTGGTGACCATTCTAGCTGCACGTACTAGTTGGCCTTTAACCACTGACTTTTTCTGATGTTGTGGATGTGAACTGGAAAAGTGTAAAAATTAATTTGAGTATGTGCTCTTCCTAAAGATTTTTGCTGTATATCTTTTCTCCACTCTGTCTTTACTTAGTTCAATATCCAAAAAGCTAATTTTATTTTCTTGGAAGTTCTTAGTAAATTTTAAAAATGGGGTGGTACCATTTAAGAACAAAGTGAATTCTTCTGCTACTTTATTATCCCCTTCCAGAATGATAAAAATATCGTCTAAAAACCTTTTATAAAATTGAATAATTCCGTACCATTGGCTTTTGAAAACAAAATTAGTTTCCCAAAAAGCCATTACTAAGTTCGCAAAACTCACTCCTACTGGTGAGCCCATCGCTACTCCAGTCTTTTGCAAGTAAAACTTGTTGTTAAATGATACAAAGTTATTTTTAGTATGATGTCCAGTAGTTGCTCCACCAATAAGCATTCTCTCGTTGTTGCCCCTCTACTTTTAATATAATCTACTACCCATTCTATTCCAAGATCTTGTGGGATACATGTATATAAATCACATACATCCACAGTAAGTAAGTTGTAGTTCTCGTTAAATGCCACTGTATTCATCTCATGTAAAAAAGACCGTGAGTCTTTGCATATTTGATTTTCTTTTTCAACAAATTTCTTCAAAATCGAGTCTACAACTTTTGCTCCGGGGTATGTGATAGACTGTCTCAAATCCACTAAAGCTCTAAATGGTGGATCGATTAAACTTTTATGTATTTTAGGTATACCGAATAGTTGGGGGGTCCTTGGGGCCAACATTGTGAGATAGTGGCTTAACTGAGTATCTATTAAGCCATCCATGAATAAATCTTCTATAAACATCCTAATCCTATTATATGCTCCATTTAACTGGTTGGTACTCACCTCCTTGTATGTTTCTTTTTCTAATAACAATAGCATTTTTCTAATGTAGTCCTTGTTGTTCATGACTACAAGGCCCCCTCCCTTATCTGGTTTCATACATCTAATTGGGAGACTACGTAATACTGTTAGTTGTTGGCACTCTTGTGTAGTAATGTTATCTGTATTATTTTGTCTATTGTATTTTTTAACCACTTCTCTAAGTTCATATTCACACAAGAACTCAAACATACTAATGGTGGGATGTATAGGTGGGTTATATGTACTAGTAACCTTTAACTCATTGTTACTGTACGATGAGTTACCCATTAGAGCTGTTAAATTTAACTTACGAATAAATAGTTTAAAATCAGTCAACAGTTCAGAAATATTGCATTTAGTAGTTGGAACAAATGTCAGTCCTTTAGCAAGTAATTCAACTAATGTCTCATCTATATCGTATTTAGTGTGGTTATAAATTTTAAAATCCCCACTTTTATTCAAAATTACTCTGTAGGTAGCAGGGTTTAGTTCTTGTTGCTGCGAGTGTTGTATTTCTTCTTCTGTTGGTATTGTTGGTGTGGAGTCCAATTGTTCCCCCTCCCCCCATTTCTGTAGTTTTTTTTTTTGTTGTTGTTGTGGGTGGTCTTGCTGCTCGTATGTTTCCCACTGGTGTTGGTTTTGTGATTGCTGTTGCTGTAAACTTAGGTAATCCCTGTCAAAACTCAACTGAGACCTCTGTCCATTAACCAATTCAATTTCTTCATTAATGAACTCTGTACTATTGTTTTGACACTCACTTCTAAAGGTACCTGTTGCAACATTAGACCAATTACTATGTTCTGGTCTTCCATAGTTTCTCTGGTTAAACAACGGTTGGTCCCTCCTACCCATATATTTGAATTGTTGTGGGTAGGAGGGACCAACCGTTGTTTAACCAGAGAAACTATGGAAGACCAGAACATAGTAATTGGTCTAATGTTGCAACAGGTACCTTAAGAAGTGAGTGTCAAAACAATAGTACCGAGTTCATTAACAAAGAAATTGAATTGGTTGATGGACAGAGGTCTCAGTTGAGTTTTGACAGGGATTACCCAAATTTACAGCAACAGCAATCACAAAACCAGCACCAGTGGGAAACATACGAGCAGCAAGACCACCCACAACAACAACAACAAAAAAACTACAGAAATGGGGGGAGGGGGAACAATTGGACTCCACACCAACAATACCAACAGAAGAAGAAATACAACACTCGCAGCAACAAGAACTAAACCCTGTTACCTACAGAGTAATTTTGAATAAAAGTGGGGATTTTAAAATTTATAACCACACTGAATACGATATAGATGAGACATTAGTTGAATTACTTGCTAAAGGACTGACATTTGTTCCAACTACTAAATGCAATATTTCTGAACTGTTGACTGATTTTAAACTCTTTATTCGTAAGTTAAATTTAACAGCTCTAATGGGTAACTCATCGTACAGTAACAATGAGTTAAAGGTTACTAGTACATATAACCCACCTATACATCCCACCATTAGTATGTTTGAGTTCTTGTGTGAATATGAACTTAGAGAAGTGGTTAAAAAATACAACAGACAAAATAATACAGATAACATTACTACACAAGAGTGCCAACAACTAACAGTATTACGTAGTCTCCCAATTAAATGTATGAAACCAGATAAGGGAGGGGGCCTTGTAGTCATGAACAACGAGGACTACATTAGAAAAATGCTATTGTTATTAGAAAAAGAAACATACGAGGAGGTGAGTACCAACCAGTTAAATGGAGCATATAATAGGATTAGGATGTTTATAGAAGATTTATTCATGGATGGCTTAATAGATACTCAGTTAAGCCACTATCTCACAATGTTGGCCCCAAGGACCCCCCAACTATTCGGTATACCTAAAATACATAAAAGTTTAATCGATCCACCATTTAGAGCTTTAGTGGATTCGAGACAGCCTATCACATACCCCGGAGCAAAAGTTGTAGACTCGATTTTGAAGAAATTTGTTGAAAAAGAAAATCAAATATGCAAAGACTCATGGTCTTTTTTACATGAGATGAATACAGTGGCATTTAACGAGAACTACAACTTACTTACTGTGGATGTATGTGATTTATATACATGTATCCCACAAGATCTTGGAATAGAATGGGTAGTAGATTATATTAAAAGTAGAGGGGCAACAACAAGAGAATGCTTATTGGTGGAGCAACTACTGGACATCATACTAAAAAATAACTTTGTATCATTTAACAAGTTTTACTTGCAAAAGACTGGAGTAGCGATGGGCTCACCAGTAGGAGCGAGTTTTGCGAACTTAGTAATGGCTTTTTGGGAAACTAATTTTGTTTTCAAAAGCAAATGGTACGGAATTATTCAATTTTATAAAAGGTTTTTAGACGATATTTTTATCATTCTGGAAGGGGATAATAAAGTAGCAGAAGAATTTACTGTGTTCTTAAATGGTACCACCCCATTTTTAAAATTTACTAAGAACTTCCAAGAAAATAAAATTAGCTTTTTGGATATTGAACTACGCAAAGACAGAGTGGAGAAAAGATATACAGCAAAAATTTTTAGGAAGAGCACATACTCAAATTCATTTTTACACTTTTCCAGTTCACATCCACAACATCAGAAAAAGTCAGTGGTTAAAGGGCAACTAGTACGTGCAGCTAGGATAGTCACCACTGAAAATGAATTTGAGATTGAATGCAAACATTTATTCAATATGTTTACACATAGAGGCTACCCTAAGAATTTTTTGACTAAAATCTTTAAAGAAGTTGTGGAAAAAAGGAAAACAGGTGTGTACAGACTGATTTTGAACTGTGATACAACAATAACAGAGAATAAGTCTACTCTGGAATTGGATCAAAATACATTAACAATAGCATCAGATTCAAGTGATGTAGGAATTGACTCAATGGTTGTGAACACTAGTATAGTAAATAACAACAAGAATTTTACTTTAGCATTCACTTTTACATATAGTCCGATAGCATTAGATATACAGAGGATAATAAGAAAATGCTGGTTTTATTTATCCCTTGATAAGGACATTTTTACGAAAATAGGTGAAAACCCAATTATAACTTTTAAGCGGGGTTTAAACTTGAAACAGCTATTGGAAATAGAATATAAAGTAAAAAACAATAAAGGAGGTACACGTAAATGTGGTACATGTAAACAGTTTATGTTCATAAACAGTGATAAGACCTATAAGATTAGGAATTAAATTTTTCATACTTATGGTATCTATAATTGTAATACAAAATCAGTAGTTTATTTAGCTGAATGCCAGGTGTGCCCTGCATTTTATGTGGGTAAAACAGACCACAGATTAAGGGATCGAATATACGAACACATTTATGCAATAAAAAAGAAAAATTATAACAACGCATTGGCACGACATTGTGACCAAAATGCAGGGCACACCTTCCAATTCAGGATTATTTCCAAGATAGATTATAAAACAAAAAGTGGTAGCTGTATTAATGATAGTTTGATTAGACTTTTGTTAGAAAAAAGCGAACTAAACTGGCAGCTACGGTTAGGAGCATGTATGGAACCAGGACTAAATGAGACCTGTTCAATTTCTTGTATATTGAAACTAAAAAGCCTTTTTTTAGGTGACTTATTTGGGGAAACTAACCCCTAATGAATAATTACTTTAGTCTCTGTTTACTTGCAAGGTTAACTTTGTTATATTTACTCACATATACACCGCCCTTTAGGATTCAAAGAGAAAGAGAAAGAAATTGAAAAAGGAAAGGAAGAAAAAGATACAAATATTTAGTTTACTTTAGGCTGACTAGCATCATACAATTGGGATGTAAGTTAGAGAAAGAAAGGAATGTTTAACATAGTATTTATAGTTCACTCAAGCTAGAGTTTAAATTATATATATATGCGTATACACATATATGTAAAAAAAAAAAATAAATATATATAAAAATAACAAAAATAATAAAAAATGTTTTATTACATTAATGTATACACAAAAATAGTTTATTACATTACTAGATTTTTTTATTTTATTATATTAGGAGTATTTGTGTTGTAAACACTAATTTTAAATAAGATTATGCACTTGTTTTTAGGATATGACGAAAGAATTTTAGAGCATATGTTCACAACACCGATCAGCTCTTGACATTATATGTAAAAGCACATGTAGATTTTTACTTTTAAATGTTTAATAAATATTTAGGGTTTAGGGTTGGTTAAGTTTATCCAGTAGGTTATTTATTTTTTACAACATGTAAGTGAAATGTGAAATGTGAAGTTTTATGTTATTTAAATGGCTTGAAAAGTTTGCAGTGATTTGAAACACTAACTACGAGAACTGTCAGTGACTTGATTGGTTGTGTTACATACCGGAGCATATTTAAACTCACTGTAAAAGGTAAATGAATGTCTGAAGAAGTCTGGATATTATCCAGACAAAAAGCGCTCCACTTATTACTTTGTTTGTTTGGTTTTGTTCGCATATTCATAGTTCATTGTACTGTATTTCGTACTTACAAGTAATAAACTTGTGGAAGTATCTCCGTTTGGACTTAATACTTTTCCTGTGCTTATTTGGTTAGATGGTCATCTAAGACAGATGGTGACACAAGTTGCAAACTGGTCATGCAGGCTGCCTCCCAACATGCCACAACACTGATTGAGTTGCAGGAATGTCTACCAGTTACTGGCTGTGCAGTGTTTGGGACACTGCAAAATGACACACATGTTTAGGCCATAGTTGTCATGCATCTGCAAAAAGTCTGAGGATGGGGAAGGGGTGTCATCCTGAAACAGAACAGTGCAATGAAGCAGAGATCCAAAGCTTGCGAAGAATGGCTGTATCTTCACACAATCAAGGTCATGAATTGTGGCAGACATAATCCTGACTCCACAGCAATAGTGACTACACTGTGTGACCTCCAAGGGCTGTGCACATGAGTTGACCTTGCAATCATGCAGAGTTGGGGGACATTTGTAGGGCAGAGTGACCAAATACTGGCAAATGCAGATGGCCCATGCTAGTATACCCCTTCCAGGAATAGTGACTGCTGTAGTACACATAACAGTTGGTGCAACAAACCATCATGATAAGGGTGTGCACACGTATGCACCCACAAAATTTATGCATCTCAATCAGCATCTGCACAACTAACACATTTGTTTGATACTACACAGGTCATATTTCACATATCAAGTTTGTGTAATGTTAACATATGCAGTAATGTGGCCCCATGGCATATCAGGGGAGAGGGTTCCATATCATTAAGGGGTGTACACTCCCCATAGCCATGGTACAGTTTGAAGGTTGTCAGTGTAACTGTATTTTATTGGCCATGCATGCACCACTGATAATGAGATCTGTAAATCAGACATCAGGCATTCACAAATGGCATCTGTCCACATATCAACCCAGGTATGTGTCAGACAAACACATAGGAGCTGTGAGCAGCAGAGCAAACATAACTGACACACATATACCCATTCAGCAATGGTGTGTACACCTGTGAGGTATGGTGCTCAGTACATGCCAGGGTGCCGAACAGGTGCCCAGCAATACTGTGTACATGGGTGCAGTGTGTTCCGGGAAAGAATCATCACCTACTA
>NC_056739.1:718132060-718134560 GCF_019279795.1 Protopterus annectens
CACACACACACACACACACACACACACACACACAATACCAACACAGCTAGGGCAACCCCATGCCTACACACACCACATCACAACAGGCCAATTAATAATTAACCCCCCTCACTCGAAAACATGGTGTCAAATGTATGGATCAGCCTAGGTCTCTGGCAATCAAATACACCCTGTGCATGTGATGATACTTCTGCCACAACCCTGTCATCTATAACTTCGATGCAAGGACAGGATAATATGGGTCTGATGCACAGGGTGACTGTACTATGGTGTACCAATGTAATGGTGTGTAACATGTTGTCAGCAGTAAAGTTTAATGCTTACATGTCAGGAAGTATAGCTGTCCAGGCATGATGCATTATAGCTGTTATTAACACTGAGTGATTGTGGTCTCCATAATGTATTCCATTTGTGTTGTAGGTGTCCATGTGTCAGCAGGATGATGGTCTGCTGTTGTATCCTACAAGGGATATGCCACTGTGGTGACACCTTGGCTGTGCCATATCCTGGGTGCAGGTGAACACATATCACAGGTCAGTATAGCAGTTACTGCATGTGCCGCATGGCCAATAGGTCAGGGGGTGGTGTATACAGGTGAGTGCATGGTGGCTGATGTCAGCAGCCCTTCTACAGTGGACAATGGTAAGTGTACTGGGTGGTATACACCACATGTTTGTGTATAACACATACAGAAGCTTTGGTATTGATGCAATACACAGAAAATACTGTACGCATTGATGTATGTACCTGTGCATGAACCCATTTTAGCCTATGTAATTCCACCAAGACAGAATAGGCACAACAGCACATTGGGAAATAAGCAGTCTGCTAGTTTAATGTCATTGATGATGGTACTGGCAGGGTATAAGTCCCCTTCCCCAATGTAGAGCAATCCTCAACTCGATATACATAGGTGTGCTGGTGTGGGTGGCACAGCCCTACCCTTTGGAGGGTGAGAGGTGCTGTAGAACCACAGATGATGTGATAGACACCTACTTAACCTGTTAACCAGCTACGCAGGGGGGGTACACTCAACAGTAACTGCAGTGATGGTGGCTGTGTCCACAAGAGCCACACCCAGCTATATATATATATATATATATATATATATATATATATATATATATATATATATATACCAACCCCAGTATCACTGTACACCTATACAGTGGGGAAAAGGGCATTTACACATCTACAACTAGTTGTGATGGAATGTATTTCCACAGGATGATACCTGTGAAATGTTAACATTTACCAGGCAGTTCTTGGACAGATGACCTCCTGGGACATGTATATTCTGCAAACTGAAGTAGATTCCTTCGCATACACACACACTCTTACTTTGCAACACTAGGACTAGAACCACTACCTAGGTATGTAGTGCTACTGATGTGTGTGGCCTTCATTGCACACACCACACAGCTTTTAGGATGAGGTGTGTTCCAGGTTACATGTTACGTGAAGAATATCTCGAGGCCTGTACAGTAAGGTAATGGGGGATGTACTGGTTGTTTATGGACAATACATAGTGTGACATACTGTCATATACATATTTACAAACACAGAACAGTCATACACACATCTGAGAAACCTGAGCTTATCAGTGTTAACTACCTTGTCAGTGTGTCCATTCTGTTACAGATAAGTTGCACACAGCACATGCATAACTGGGCTGGATAGTGTTATCAGTCACCTGTATGGTTGATGGGGACAGTGGTCCCCATACAGTGAAACATGGGACATGTACTGGGGTACCATGGTGTAAAGACAGTATACTCAGCACCCACACCCCACACAGTGGATATTATACCCACTGAAACCCATGACAACACTCTGACATACCCACCATCACACATTGACCAGGACTGCAATACAACCCCTTGTCTATCCCAAGAGTGCTATTACAGGGATATGCATCTAATGCACATGCCACAGAGATATTAGGGTGATGCATTGTCATGGCTTTCCTATGGTCAGCAACATTAATATCCCTAATACTGTGTGGCAAAGTGTATTGTATTAGGAGAATGTGGCCTCAAAATGCTGTATCCTACAAATATGTACGCATGCAGACATACACACACTTGCCAGAACTCAGAGGGTATCCCATTCTTATCAACCCATTTGTACAACAGTGTTGTGCTGGTACTGCAAGCCCCAGGTAACCCTTAGGGAGTTGAGTGTAACAAGGTGCATGTAATGTCCAGTACAGCAGCAGCCACATCTAACTATGGCAAAGGGGGGAGCGGTGGGTGTGAATGGCCTCAGGGTATTATCAACTACAGGTCTACAAACACACAGACACTGATATTCTCAGCAATGCACATGTACACATGTGTCAGTACTGGGGTCTATCGGTACAGGTGTTCATAGGTGTGTACCAGGCTATTGTCCATGGAGAGATGGGAAGTGGAAGGGATGTGTGTACAGTGGTATCATGTCACTTGCCATGTACCAGCAGGCCATATATCAACAGATACCACAGGGGTGATCCTCAGGG
>NC_056739.1:718139560-718174560 GCF_019279795.1 Protopterus annectens
TGTCTGTCACTCTCTTCCACACATCTATGTATGTGTATGTTTTGCCTATTATAATGTGTTGTTTTTGGATATATGTGTGTATTCCTATCTGATGTGTGTGCAAAGCATGACTGGTGTGCAATGTGGAGTGTGTGTACAAACATCTGTGACTGACAGATATGTATAGTCTACTGCTGTTGCCAGACACGGGCTACATAAGTGTGGGACCATGCCCAGTATGACCTTCTGTATTGGATGTGTGAATCCATTCCAGGTAGGTTGTACTCCAGTGCAGGGATTTGTGTGCTTCACCTACAGCTATCAATCTATTTCTGTAGGATGTTTGTAGATTGGTTGACAATATGGGGTCACAATGGGCAAAGGATAGTGGGAGACTGTAACTAACTGTGTTTGTGCTGCTTTTACTACATGGTTTTGGTGTTAGCAGAGATATTCAGCAATATGTAATATTTTACACTGTTATGTTTTATGTCAACTACTGACAGGTATACATATTTGCTTGCAGTAATTTCCTGGGGAACACAATATGAATAAAGCTGTGTCTAGTATTGTGGTCTGCAGTGTACATATTCTTGCATAATCATGCCATTCTGGAGGGAGAGCTTCAGACACTTGCTGATGGGTCTGTGTAAATGGTCCAGCACTTTGGTACTGTGGTGGCTGAGGATCCCATGCTTGTACATCCATCGGCGTAACAGTATGGCCATATCCTGCTATGGCCATACTTCACAGCTGTACAGATTCACACAGGTTACCCAGAGGCAGGGCTCATATTCCTGGTCATTACCCCTTCACATTGTGGTTTATGAGCAGGTTTATGGCCACCCATTCTTGCGTTTGCAGACAGGGATAGTATGCGCACACATTAGAGTTTCAGACTTCACACAACTCCATGGCATCCATGCTTGTACCCCATCCTCTGTTATTCTATCCTCTTCTGAATATTCTTCAAACATTATCTGATAAGTATCCCTATAGTTATCACTTCATCCCAGCAGTATTTAGAGGTTGGTCTACAGTTCATGCTGCAGGACATGGTGGACATACTACTAGTATTTGTCGACATGGCCTTGCATTTGTATTCTGTGGACTGTGTTATGTTGTTATTTGTGAATCCATTAGATAACATACATTGGCAGCACGGGTGAGACACAGGTCTTTGACAGAGGACTGTAGGGCATTTGGTAATGATGCTGGCCATCTGTAGCAGGCCAGTGCATTGTGTCACTCCTACAATCCCAAGCTGCAAACCACTATATTTCCCTGGGGTGACAGGGTAGGTGTGCAAGGTGTTAATGCCAATAGTTTCTGTCTTTAATGATCCATTGGTGTGGATGCTGGCAGGGTGCTGCTTACAGCTAGGGACACACCTGCATGGGACACCTCTTCAGTATGCTGCATTCTGTGGCTATTCCCATACAGAGGTGGGGTCATATTGTACTCATTCCCAACACCAGGGATAAGACCTGTGAGGTACCTGTGGCTGATGGTAGGGTGAGCTGGGTGCATGTGTGCTATGGAAGCTACTTGCAGCTGACTCACAGATATACATGGGACATTCCACTTATGTCAGCTTGTGCAGGGACATCAGCAATTTCTCAGTACTTTATACCTGTGCCTTTTGTGGTCTGCCAGTGTTTGGCCAGACTACATCAGTATTCCATACTACACAGTGCTGCTAACCTGTATGTACAAATCCAAAGGTGTATCCATTTGACAGTAACATTTTATGCACTCTCTGTACTTCCAAGTGTGTACTGTTTGTATGTCTGGGCCCACATTCATGACATGTCCATCTTTCAGATGGTGACAGATATTACATCTGAATGGTTAATATGGATTACTGCTGGATTGTGTATTGCTGGGATGCATTGTTTTTATCACTGCAGTTGTGAGAACTTGGCTCTGTCATCAACAGTACTGGCCATTGGCCACCAGGACACAACCCTCTATGCCTACATGCTGACAACTTTCACACAATATACAACACACAACAACCTAACACACAGAGCCCTGGGTATTGTACATGTGCTACAATCTATCCTGCTACTTTGGCCAGCTCAGGTAATCGTGCTCCAGTGTTATTATACCTACATGTACATGTTACTACATTTCTATATCGGATTGTGGGGGCGGCATACCTGACAATTGTAAACATTTGCTATGACTGTACTGGTATTTCAAGTATTCCATTTCATTCTGTATTCTGACCTATCATGCAGACTAGAGGCATATCAGTGTACTGCATTTCTTAGTTTCTTTTGACCTACATTTCATTTTCAGACTTCTTACCTTTCAGAACTAACATCCCACTGCCTGACCTGTTGTAGTCTGTCTGTGTAGGTATGGAGGGGGTCTGTTCTCCATAGCCATCAAGCAGAGGCCTTGCCACAGCCTTTCTTTGTGTTTGTCTACACTTGTCCTGCTGGCTGAGACTGTTTTTGGGTATGTGAGCCTCACTGACATGCATCTGTGTGTCCTATGGACACACATTTGGCCCACCACATGTCCTGCAGTGGGTTTTGTCATCTTGTCTAGTACTGCCTATTATGTTGACACCAATATTTGTTAAGGATTTCATGCTGCCAATATAGGTGTCTACTATATGCTGCCATCCTATTCAGCCACACAATTCCCTAACATGCTCACATCCACATCATAGATACAGGTAGCAGAACATACTACTACATTCAGCAATTGAGAGTGAGCATGACTTACCTTGTGACTGTACCAATACTGAGAATGGTGCTGGAGGGCTGACTATGTCAGATGCATATAGTACACTCCCTATACATGGTTAAGCACAGGTAGTGTTATGTTTGGCATCCCTTTTATTGTATGTGCAAGTTAGAGTGAAGTGTCATTCCCTGGGTTCCTACTGTACAGTGTATGTGCCGTGTGTTGCCTCATTGCCAAGGCCTGGGCATACTGGGCATGCATCCTTTGGCCTACTGGGGCAAGTTCAGGTTGTTCCTCCTCTGAGTCACTCTGTGCCTGTGCTGGCCTTGGCAATGTTGGGGGGCAGTGTGGACCTGCCCCATCCTGTTCCTGCTGCAGCTGTTTCCACAGGATCATATTGTGCAGCATGGCACATACGATGACAATTTGTGTACATGTAGCTGATGAGTACTGCAAGGCTCCATCAGATATGTCCAGGCACCGGAACCGTGACTTGAACTTCCCAAACACATGCTCTATTATGATTCTGGTCTGTGCATGTTCCTTATTATGGAGTTCTTGTTCAGGTGTGTGTGTGCATTTCTGATGGGTGTCATCAGCCACGGCTCCAGTGCATAACAAGCATCCCCCACTAGGTGACCATATGGGATGTCCCCATTGGCAAATCTCTGGTACAGCTGCATCATATGCCAGATGTGGGAGTTGTAATAGCTTCCAGGTCTGCCAGCACACACATTAATTATAATGTCCTGGGCATTGCACACAACCTGGCAGTTGATGGAGGGGAAGCCCTTGCGGTTTATGTAGACTCTACCCCGCTCACCGGGTGGTGCTTTGATTTGTATGTGCATGCAGTTTATAGCACCCACTACCTCAGGGTATTATGCTATTTGGTGGAAGAGACACATATTGCTGGTCAACGCCTCATGGGTGTTGAGGAAATATATGTGCTCACTGTCATGTACTGACATGGCATCCAGGAACTGGTAGAGTACCCTGGATGCTGATGCCTGTGAGATCCCCATGATATCCCCAGTTGGCCTTTGGAAGGTACCTGTGGCTAGTATTCTAAAGCCTACACATACCTTGGTATCCACTGGGATGGGTTCCCCGCTTTTGGTTCTGTGTGTGAGGCATGGCCAGCACAGCTCAACAATTCTCTGTAAGAGGTCTCTGTCCACCCTATAGCACTCCACTATCTCCAGTTCATGTAGCCCCTGGTAGGTTACCCTGGGTCTGTACAGTCTTCTCCTTCTCCTCACTGTGGGTTGGTCATCAGCATTCTCAGCCTCACCATCCTCAGCCTCTTCCCTCATGTTGATTTATGAGAGCAAAAGCAGCCACTATCATTTTTTTTGCTTTTGTTAGGTACAATTTCCCCATTTGTGTACACCGGTGGTGTAGAGTTTGTGGGAAAAAACAGAGGGAAAGGTGTTTGCATAGTTTATAGTAGTGTGCTGGGCTGGACTGGGCTGCTGCCTGTGTAATTGGCTGATTCTGATACATTTTACCTGCCAGCTATGCTAGTTCTCCTTGATTTCCTTCTTACAGATATTTTCTCCTCCCATTGCCTTCCTGTTTAAGCCCAGAAGCACTGCGCATAAAGCCAGTGCTCACATTTAAACAGAGCTGGTATTTCTTGGTTTAATTTTTTTGTTTTGTTTAAAACTCGGTGCGTGCCGCGCGCACCCATTTAGGCAATGTAAAGACCGCTAGGCAGCTTCAGACACATCCCTTCCTTAGCTCTGCTAAGCTAAGGGGAACCCCAAGCCACAAAGCTCCAATAAACATACAGTATGCTTGAAACACCCCTCTATGATGTCAGCTAACTCTTAGGCTTGTACCATGGTTTTCCTCCCTACATGGCTGGGTGTTGGCTAGCAATGAGAGGAAATCTGTGATTCAGTATCATTCCTCTCAGTTGCATAAAATTAACTGCTAATGCCTAGTTACAAGTCTGACACTGAGCCTTCCCCCTTAACAACCACTATTCAGTGGCCTTGTTGTCTTCTGGTTGTCATTAACTATAATGGCAAAATTGTGATTTTGCCTAAACAGCTTTTTTCAAGGTTTTAGTTTTATTTTTGGACCAATCCCGTTTGCACGCCACTGCCCGACGCTTAAACGTCCGAAATCAGACAAAAAAATAAAAGTTATTTTTTCTTATTTTGAAACTATTTTTCCGTGCCAATGCCCATATATTTGGCCATTGACATGCCTTCCACATTATATACACCCTTTATTTGGAGCTGTCATGGCTCCATTTTGTAGTTTGCAGAAATGTACTTGGTTATTAGCCAAATACATTTCTGCAGGTTACACTACGCCTGCACAATTTGCTGCCAGCTTTCATCTGCAAATGGGGTAATTAGCATACAGGAGCTGTGTCAATGCAGAAATAGTGCAGGAGCACTTGTGCACATCCCAGGAGCTTGTTCCTGGATCTCTCAGCAGCCATATTGCCTCCAGCAGCTCTTGTACTATTCCTGCATGCTGTGCAGAACTTACTGAATCCCAGGGAACATTTTGCACGTCAAACTGTTAACCGGTTTTAACTTACAGGTAGGGGTCTAATGCATGCACAAAATAATTTTGGCATTTCCTTTTATGTGTATTAATATTTATTCAACTGGTAATAAAGAAGAAGGGGAATCAAAATCAATAAATAGACTTAGATTTAATTGGCATTATAAATATTAAGCATATAAAATTGCTGCATAGCTGTCAATATAAATGAAGGGGGAATCTTTACACCTGCCAAAGAATGAGCCTTGAACACATGTTCAAGAACATTGTAGAAGTTTTGTTATATTGTATCATCAGCAAGTATATGTTACATATTCTCAGTTAAGAATTAGGAAATGTGCATTCTTAAATGTAAGTACATAGAGATGTTTTTTTTCAACATTCTTCTTTATTACTTTACATGTGTTTATCAGAGCAAAGCACTGATCACAACTAATCAATTTCAGTCTCAACATGGGAATACGAAGAAAGTCAGAATTACATTTATTACAGAATTACATTGTTGTAAGAAAAGCGCAGTCCGGTTATGAACTGTCTGCAAACTCAAACAGCTAAAGTTAACTTTGTGTATGTGTCTATCTGTTTGAGTTAATATTCATTATCCCCTGGAGAGCATTCATTTTGGCTTGTAAGCAGCCCCCACTCCCACTCACCTTCCATTTCTCTTTTATTCCCTTCTGTTAGCAAATAGTATCCATAATTGATCAAATACTGTGTGTTTGTTAATTTAAATTGAGACCACAGTAGCCTACTGATACAAGGTTATCATGTTCTTCTACCTGAGAAATGGTTAAGAAATGACTTACAGCTTCAGAGCAGTCCTTGGTCAATTCTGATTGTTTCTTAACACAAACATGTCTTTGCTTGGATATTGGTTCATCAGCAGCAGTACAAAAGAACTGCCTGCTCACACCCTTGCTCTCCCCCACCCCCTTCCCTGTTTATTACCTTAAGCCAACCCCGAAGTTAATAAATATTACCTGTGGCAGGCACCATTTTTAAAACTACAACTACCCTGCTACAGGCCCCTTGAAGAGCTCAGTGTCTCTCCAGTAAGTGTTTTACAACTGTATATGCTTATTTATGTTCAATTGTGTTACACAGCCATCTAATATTATTTATATTTTATTACTGGAGGTTACTATGGCATGCTAGCATTCTGTTTGTCTGAACCAGGTTGTTTTTAGTATAATAGTATGTACTATCTGCATAGCTGCAGCTTGTTAACTAATATTCCTGTATATATGTTGTACGTAGATAACTCATACTGGTGTCTAATTATTGCTATATAATTGTGGTGTTAGTGGTGGATAGAATCACATTAGAGACCCAGGACAGAGTGCTGCTTGCTATATTTCTATCTGTGACTGAATACCTGTCAGCTGAGGTCCCTTCTTACTGATTTGTTTTTCCAATTGGCTCAGTATCTGCATATACTAATAGTTGATTCAAGACATATTTTCCTGTATGCAGTAGCTATTTGCTCAGTTTGTTTAGTAATCTTTATAATGTATCGCTACCATCTCAAAAGTTCTTACTCCTCTTTGTACTCTTCTTTTCTAGACCTAACACCACTCTAAGTATTCAGCCACTGTACTACCTTTATCATTTATCTGACTGGTGGATACACTGTTGTAAGAAAAGCGCAGTCCGGGTCCAAATTGTCTGCAAACACAAACAGCTTACCTCACAGGCATACACACAAGGTACCTCGTGGTCTGGATTAGCCCCGGTCCACTCTCCCACACTCCCCTCAGCTCACACCATGCCCCACCCTGCCCCCAAATCTCACCCGCCCCCAGCTGCACCTTGTTAACTAATATTCCTGTATATGTGTTGTGTGTAGACAACTCATACTGGTGTCTAATTATTGCTATATAATTGTGGTGTTAGTGGTGGATAGAACCACATTAGAGACCCAGGACAGAGTGCTGCTCACTATATTTTTATCTGTGACTGCATACCTGTCAGCTGAGGTGCCTTCTCACTGATGTGTTTTTCCAATTGGCTCAGTATCTGCGTATACTAGTAGTTGATTCAAGACATATTTTCCTGTATGCAGTAACTATTTGCTCAGTTTGTTTAGTAATCTTTATAATGTATCTTTACCATCTCAAAAGTGCTTACTCCTCTCTGTACTCTTCTTTTCTAGACCTAACACCACTCTAAGTATTCCACTGCTGTACCACCTTTATGCTTTATCTGACTGGTGGATACATTGTTGTAAGAAAAGCACAGTCTGGGTCTGAACTGTCTGCAAACACACACAGCTTACCTCACAGGCATGCACACAAGGTACCTCGTGGTTTGGATTAGCCCTGCTCCACTCTCTCTCACTCCCCTCAGCTCACTCTGTGCCCCGTCCTGCCCCCAAATTCCACCCACCCCCACTGGTGCTAAATTTAAAGCTCAATAAGCCACACCCCCTTCCACAACCTATCACAGATAGCCCATACTTCCAAACACCACCCCTTCCTGCCACTAATCTTTCTGTATTCCTAATCCACAATCCTTAGCCAGTTGCTATGTTAACTATCAAAATGAGACCAATAATGTTACTAATTCCAATAATGCTCATTCCATATTTCCTTACCACCTATGAAAATCAGCCCTACCTTGGCTTTCACCACCCCTTATCCCAAACTAGCACTACTCCTACTTTAAATAAAACAGATCAACTCATAGCTCTCTACAAACCTGACTTTTCCACTCTTAACAACCACCAACTAATCAGACTATGGTCTATCTCCCGCAAAACCAGATATCATCATAAAACAATTAGCAAAGCCCTGAAACTAATAATTACTGTACAATACAGTCTGATAAGGGATGGAGACATCCACCCAAACCCTGGATCTACCCCTCCCACAAGCTCTGGCTCCCAGCCCATTACCCCTTCTAAAATTTGGCCAACTACAAGGACCCCTAACTCTCTCCTGACCAGTCACCTAAATATCAGGAGCATAAACAACAAGGTCCATAATCTCCATGCCCTCTTAGCAGCCTAGTCACCTGATGTGCTATGTCTCACAGAAACCTGGCTAAAACCAGGAACTAAAAACAATGAAGTTATTCCACCAGGGTACAACATACTCAGACTAAACCGCAAGTCTAGGAATGGTGGGGGAGTAGCAGTACTCTTTAAAAATACACTAAATGTCACATTAGCCCCACAACAACCTCCCTTGTTCAGTAATGCTGAAACTCTCATTATCAGACTACAGCTTAACAAAATTAAATGTATATTCATTGCCTGCATTTATATCCCCCAGGCAATAATACAAATACCCTAGGCGACTTCCTTCAATGGTTATCCAACACATACCCCCATGAAACTATAGTGTTAGGAGACTTTAATATTGCTTGGAACAACTGTTCCTCTGAATCTCCCACAACTCATGTAAACATTCATGGCTATACACAACTTATATCCTCACCCACTAGAATAAATAAAACATACAACAAAGGTAATATTCTGGACTGGATTCTTATCAACAATCACCCAGACCTGTAGAACATTGGTACCCTCCCAGATTATATAAGTGACCACTTACTCACTTACATCATCTAGCATAAAGTAGATAACCACCAACAAATTCTTTATAAATCTATTAGAAATAACAAGAACTTCAACACCACTGATTTTCAGAATGAACTCAAAACATGCAATTGGGCCATCCTAAAAGATATTCCACTGGATGATGCTGTAGCCTATTTTAATTCTAAATTTCTTACCATTCTAGATTCCCATGCTCCTGTCCACACCCTTAGAGCCAAAACTAAAACTGCCCCCTGGCTCTCTAAAGTAACCAAAATCAAAATCATAGCAAGAAATAAAGCATGGGAAAATGGTGTACATCAAAAGACCCACTTGACCGTATTAAATTCTGGCAGCCAAGGAAAATTACTAAGAAAGCCATATTGTTAGACAAAAAAACTTCTATCAACACATTCAACACAAACAGCAGAACAAACCTCAAAAGTTTTGGGCAGGAGTAAACAAACTGCTCCACCTCGGGCAATCCACTACTCCCACCCCATCAGCTTGTAACTTAAAATCTCCAGAGGAAACTGCAAATGTCTTTAACAGTTTCTTCACTAAGACCATCCAATCACTAGCTAGCCAACTGGCTCCCAGTAGCCCCAATCTGGATTCCTCCTTGACCACTACCCCATGCTCCTTTAACGTCCAGCCTGTATCTACATCAACCATCAGATCTCTAATTAACAAACTAAAACCCACTACACTAGCAGCTGATCTCCTCCCACCAGAATATCTACAGAAAGCGGCAGATGCCATTGCATACCCTATTTGTATTATTATAAACTAAACCTTGTCTGAAGCCACCATCCCCTCTATCTGGAAAGTTTCCCAGGTTATTCCTCTCCATAAAGGAGGGAACTCTTTAGACCTCTCAAACTACAGACCATTAGCCATACTATCACCACTTGCCAAAATAATGGAAAAATGCATCCATAACCAATTAATGCACTATCTCACCTAGAATAAACTACTGGCCAACTCTCAGCATGGCTTTAGGCCAAACCACAGCACCACCTCAGCCTTCCTATCCTTCTCTAACTCCATTAACTTCAACCAAAGCAATAACAAACTTACCTCAGCTCTCTTCCTAGATCTCTCTAAGGCCTTTGATATGGTCAACCACCAACTACTTAGCCATACTCTGAAGAAACTGTCATTAAATAACTGTGCAATTAAATGGTTCCAATCTTATCTGTCTGAGAGACAACAAGCAGTATTATGGCAGAATACACTATCCACTCATCTACCCATCACACTAAGAATCCCCCAAGGCTCCATACTAGGACCACTTCTCTTCTCAGTCTTTATTAATGACCTACCCACAATCACTCCCAAGGTCACCTTCATCCAATATGCTGATGACTTCACTTTAATTTGTGCAGCTTTCTCCTCAACTGAGCTGATGACTCTAACCCAGAATACTTTCAATGATGTTGAAAAATAGTTTGCAAACCGTCAGCTTATTTTAAACCCCAACAAAATTAAGCTGCTAATTTTTTTCCCCCACTTGTAAGTCCTCTTCACCATTCTTTACCATAAGATCTAATAATGGCGCACTTATATCCCCAGATGTTCAAACCAAACTCCTAGAGGTCACAGTCAACAATACCCTAAAATATGACACCCATGTCAATCAAACCATCAAAACCGTCAACAAACCTTTCCTCACTCCATTTGCAAGAACTTTTATCTCTCGCTCCCACTTACTGTCTACCCTTCTCTATGCCTCCCCCTTTTCACTAACTTAAATAAAACCACTCTTAGCAAACTTGCAAGCTGTTACAACCATATTGCTAGATATGCTATGGATACAACCTTTAGGACCCACTTAACTCAACTAGGTTGGCTTGAATGGACTAGTCTTCTCCAATACAACCAACGTATAATAGCCCACAAAGTTCTAAACCACCCCGATAAGACACCAGCACTAAACAAGATCTAAACAAGATCATTAATCCCTACAGCAATCTGAGGTCACTGTGCTCTGCTGACAAACTGTTGGTTCAAACAACCAAAAGCATAAATGTGGCTGGTGACTCTCTATTTGCCAACTCTGTAGGCAAAACCTGGAACTCTCTACCTGCTGAACTTACTCTCCAGCCCTGTTTAACCCAGTTCAAGGAAAGCCTCAAACTACACTTTCAAATGCACTGGAAATAGCATCTCTGTTCACATCTGAGCACTGGGTATGTGCGCCATGCCTCAGGGCTTAAACGGGAAGGCAACGAGAAGGGAAAACAGCAGTAGGAAGGCAATCAAGAAGAACTAGCATAGCTGGCATGTGAAATGTATCAGAATCAGCCAATTACATGTGGAACAGCCTAGCACACTACTATAAACTATGCAAACACCTTCCAGTCTGTTTTTTCCCACAAATTCTACACCACCGGTGTACACAGATGTGGAAATTTTACCTGACAAAACTAACAAATGTTAGGGTGTGCTGTTGCTCTCATACATCAATATGTGGAAGAGGCTGAGTGTGGTGAGGATCTGAATTCTGATGACCAACCCACAGTGAGGAGAAGGAGAAGAATATACAGACCCAGGGTAACCTACCAGGGGCTACATGAGCTGGTGATAGTAGAGCATAAGGTGGACAGGGACATTGTACAGCAAATTATTGAGCTGTGTCAGCCACTCCTCACACACAGAACCAACAGAGGGAATTCCATCCCAGTGGATACCAAGGTATGTGCGGGCTTAAGAATACTAGCCACAGGTACCTACCAAAGGGCAACTGGGGATATCGTGGGGATCTCACAGGCATCAGCATGCAGTGTACTCCACCAGTTCCTGGATGCCATGTCAGCACATGCTGGTGAGCACATATATTTCCTCAACACCCCTAAGGCATTGACCAGCAATATGCATGTCTTTCACCAAATAGTAGAATCCCCTGAGGTAGTGTGTGCTATAGACTGCATGCACATACACATCAAAGCACCACCTGGTGAGTGGAGTAGGGTCTACATAAACTGCAAGGACTTCCCCTCCATCAACTGCCAAGTCATGTGCGATGCTCAGGGCATTATCTTGAATGTGTGTGCTGGCAGCCCTGGAAGCTATCACGACTCCCACATTTGGCATATGACACAGCTGTATCAGTCATTTTCCCGTGGGGACATCCCATATGGCCACCTAGTGGGTGATGCTGGTTACGCACTGGAGCCGTAGCTGATGAAACCCATCAGAAATGCACACACACCCAAACAAGAACTCCATAATGAGGCACATGCACAAACCAGTGTCATAATAGAGCATGTGTTTGGGATGCTCAAGTCATGGTTCCGCTGCCTGGACATATCTGGTGGACCCTTGCGGTACTCTCCAGCTACATGTACACAAATGTTCATAGTATGTGCCATGCTACACAATATGATCCTGTGGAAACAGCTGCAGCAGGAACAGCATGGGGCAAGGCCACACAGCCTCCCACCATTGGCAAGGCCATCACAGGCACTGAGGGACTCAGAGGAGAAACAACCTGAGCTTGTCCATGTAAGCAGAAGGAGGCATGCCCAGTATGCCCAGGCTTTGGCAAAGAGACAACGCATAGCACATACACTGACATGGTAGGGACCCAGGGAATGACACCTCTCTCTGACTCACACATATACTAAAAGGGATGTCAAACATGACACTACCTGTGCTTTACCATGTACAGGGAGTGTACTATGTGCATCCAACATAGTCAGCCCTCCAGCACCATCCTCAATACTGGCACAGCCACAAGGTAAGTCACTCTTCCTATCAATTGCTGAATGGAGCAGTATGTTCTGATAGTTGTATCTATGGTATGGATGTGAGCATGCAAGGGAATTGGGTGGCTGAATGGGATGGCAAGAGATAGTGGACACCTATATGGGCAACATGAAATACATAACAAATACTGGTGTCAACATACTAGGCAGTACTAGACAAGGTGACAAATCCCACTGCAGTACATGTGGTGGCCCAAAGGTGTGTCCATAGGACACACACATGCATGTCAGTGAGGCTCACATACTTAACACCAGCCTTAGCCAGCAGGACAGGTGCACATGTCCATAAAGAAAGGTTGGGCTAAGACCTACAATTGATGGCAATGGTGAACAGCCTTCCTCCAGACCTACACAGACAAACTACAACAGGTCTGCAGTTGTATGTTAGTTCTGATGGGTAAGAAGTCTGAAACTGAAATGTAGGTCAATAAAACCTAAGATCTGTACTCTACTGATATGCCTCCAGTTGACATGATAGGTGAGGATACAAAATGAAATGGAAGCCAACAGAGTACCTAAAATACCAGCATAGTCATAGCAAATGTTTAAAGTCATCAGGTGTGCCCCCCCCACACACAATCCTATGTAGAAATGCAGTAACATGTATGTGTGAGTTTAATAACAGTGGAGCACAGATTACTTGAGCTGGCCCAATTTACAGGATAGATTGTTGCATGTGTAAAATATGCAGGGGTCTGTGTGTTAGGTTCTTGTGTGTTCAATATTGTCTGGAAGTGGTCAGCATGTAGGCATGGAGGGTTGTGTCTCGGTGGCCTATGGCCAGTACTGTTGATGACAGGGCCATGTTTTGACAACTGCAGTGAAACCACAATGCTTCTCAGCAATACTCATGTCAGCAGTCATCCATTCTCACTGTCCAGATGTCAATATCTGTCACCGTCTGAAAGATGGACATGCCATGAATGTGGGCCCAGACATACACACAGTACACAGGTGGAAGTATCCTAGACAGCGTACATAAAATGTAACTGTCAACTGCACACACCTTTGGAATTGTACATACAAGTTAGCAGCACATTAGTTGTCTGTGTAGTATGGAATACTGATGTAATCTGGCCAATTACTGGCAGACCACAAAAGGCACAGTTACAAAGCAATGAGAGATTGCCTATGCCCCCACACAAGGCAGCATAAGGGGAATGTCCCAGGTATATCTGTGAGTCATCTGCAAGAAGCTTCCATATCACACATGCACTCAGCTCACCCCACCATCAGCCACAGGTTTATCACAGGTCATATCCTTGCTGTTGGGAATGAGTACAGTATGAACCCCACTTCTGTATGGAAATACCCAAATAATGCACCATGCTGAAGAGGTGTCCCATGCAGGTGTGTCCCTAGCTGTAAGCAGCACTCTGACAGCATCCAGGAACTATTGCCATTAACACCTCATACATTTACCCTGTCACCCTGGGGAGTCAAGTGGCTCACAGCCTGGGAATTTAGGAGTGACAGAATGCACTGGTCTGCTACAGATGGCCTGCATCACTACCAAATGGCCTACAGTGCTCTGTCAAAGGCCTGTGCCTCACTTGTAGTGCCAATGTATGTCATCTCATGGGGTCCCAACTAACAACATAATACAGTCAACAGAACACAAATGCAAAGCCATGTTGACAAATCCCAGTGGCATGCCCACCATGTCCTACTGCATGAACTGTGGACCAACCCCTAAATACCACTAGGATGAAGGGACAACTATAGGGATACTCCTCAGATATTGCTTGCATAATGTTAGGAAGAGGATAGAATAACAGAGTGGGGGGTGTAGAAGCATGGACTTCATGGAGTGTGTGAAGTCTGAAAATATGATGTGTGCCCATACTATCCCTGCCTGCAAACCCAGTGATGGGTGGCTACAAACCTGTTCGTAAACCACAATGTGAAGAGGAACTGACCAGATATATGAGTCCTGTCTCTGGGTAACCTGTGAAAGAATAATAGCATTCTGTTTTATTTAGTGTATTCACTGTCTTTTCAAAACTGTGGCTAGCATGATTATTACCTTGAATAAAATTAGGAAGTAGTAAGTGTACTGGCAAACATATATAGCTTAATTAGATATTGGCATCCATGTAAAGGAGTATGTTATTGAGAAACAAAGTCTGTAAAAATAACTGTGTAGATGGCAGCTGGAAGGACATCAATGAAGTAAAGAGATGTAACATCAAGGAAAATAATGTTGGAACATCAAGTTTCAGATAGTGCTGGGACACCACGTTTCAGATAATGCAAGACTGAGTTTCCCTGGACCACCGAACTTGAAAAAGAATCAAGGACAAATCATAAATTAGAAGAACAAAGAAAAGTGTTATACAAAGGAAGATTGTAATACATCAGACTGAGAAAAAATATTAGACTTTTGGTATAAATATGAGTGTGTATAAACAAGCTTTGGGAATTTGCCATAGAGAGCTGACAGCATCTGTATTGCATGCTTGTAGATAAAAAAAATGTAACAGTAAAGTCATACTAACTGAAGCAGTTTGTCTCATTGTATTTATTGTACTTAGTACAATACAGTATTAAAGTAGTTGGTCATACTAAGAGTTAATATACTGTGGCATTTTTGCATGCAAATGCAAGTAACATCAAGAAACTAACAGAAGACGTGCATATATAATTTTTCAATGGCGAGTCACAGTTGATGGACCGAATGGTTTCTTCTTGTGACAACTACAGCTTCTTTTTCATTTTATTCAGTTAGTATGTCCAGTTGCAGTGCAAATGTATGCCTCCTTCTTATGCACAGTATCCAGTAGCAGAACAGTACATCTCTGCAAGTTCAGACAACATATGCAAACACTTTTTTCAGAAGTGCATAAGGGCTTTAAAGTCATCAGAACAGGATACTGACAAATATAATCTAGTTAGTAAAAAGTTAAAGCAACAGCAGTTAACAACGCTGATAGGAAATAATTTACGATGTACTATTCTACGTTTAGAAAATGGTTAAGCGTACACAGCAGAAACTTTCATTCGGTTAAAGCAAGGCACTTAAATGATCATTTTCAAACCATTTCAAATAAAACAGTTCTAGGGCATAGAAATCAAATAAAAGTAGTCAAACGCAGTAAAGACATGACGTCACAAGACTGACTGCATGTATTTTATTTTCACCTAAAGAGCAGCAAAAGGCACACAACAGCAGATGTAAATATATCTGTTTTAATCATGTGTTTTTAAAGCCAATATCTCTTTTGTTTCTTGCAATATTTTGTAATTGTATAATAGCATCAAAAATAGCAAATACTCCAACAAAAACAGTATTCAAAAACAATATTATGCATAGTTAGGCAAGTTGATGTTTATTACAACTGCATTCTAATGTCAAGTTGCAAGTATATTTAATAAATGACTAAAGGTGCAAGTAAGTGCTGAAGGAGTTATGGGTTAAGTGTCTGGAATGCACAGAAAGAAAAAATATGTGAGCTCAAATATTTCCATGCTGGAATGGGTAGCTACAAGGAATGTTGCATAAGATACAATGTTCCTGGTACTAAAATGTATAAGGTCAAGGAAACAAGACTGGTTGTCAGGCCAAATGGCTTACATTTTTCTAAAACATAATTGTTAAGTAGTCACATGCAGCATAAAGCAATAAGCACAAAAGTCTACAAAAATCCTGTTTAGTAAGATGTCACAATTGTGCATACATGTGATTAATAATCTGTTAGCAAGTAACTACTACAGTATGCAGTTAAATGAATTATACAGGTCCCTTGACAAAATAAGGGAGGGTACGAATAGCTACTAGTAACAGTAAACGTCTTTTCAAAATGGGTAAAAGCAATTCCTACTACAACTTTGACAGTATAGGCAACAGCAAATCTTTATAAAAATATTTTCTGTTTTTGAAAAATGGTCAAAAAATGATCAAATCAAAAAGCAAATGTGTAAGACCAAAGTGTCACAGTCTAGGTAACAGCCAAAAGAACAAAATACATTCAATTGTCACAGCATAAAGCAAATAAACAATACTGCAATAAAATGATGTATACTACAGGGGGAAGGGCATACTTTCAATTTTACACTAACTGTGCAAAAGGGACTCAGATAAAGGTGCAAAGTGGTAATACCAAAAATGCATTTTAATTTTTCAAGTAATGTAATTAACAGGCTTCAGTTTAATGCTAAGTTTGTACAATGGACTGAGTGTACATTGCAGCCATGTATGTAATTTTTCAACTTGGGTGAATCTGTACAGCTGAGAGGTATGGCCACAGCATGACATGGCCATTCTATTACATCAATATATGTACAAGAAGGGGATCCTCAGCCACCACAGTACCAAGGTGCTGGACCATTTACACAGACCCATCAGCAAGTGTCTGCAGCTACCACTCCAGAATGGCATGAGTGTGCAAGAATATGTAGGCTGCAGACCACAATACTGGACACAGCTTCATTCATCTTGTATTTCCCAGGAAATAACTGTGAGCAAATAAGCATATCTGTCAGTAGTTGATGACATAATACATCACAGTGTAAAACAGTACATATGTCTGAATATCTCTGCTAACACCAACCATGTAACACAAGCAGCACAGACACAATAGTTACAGTATCCCTCTGTCACCCATTGTGACTCCATATTGTCAACCTATCTGCAGATATCCTGCAGAAACAGGTTGTTAGCTGTAGAACACCAAGCCCTGGACTACAGTACAACCTACCTGGAATGGATTCACACACTCAATACAGAAGGTAATACTGGGCATGCGGGCTTGTCCCACCCACCACACATCCAATTGGCTGATATCACATGCTGTGCTGATGTCAATCACTGTAGACATTGCTTTTGGTAGCCCTCAGCCCTATAATGTCTGTGGTGCTTGCGATAACTGTGTAACATGATAGCATAAATCAGTATTCATCTAGCATTTGTATAAGGCTTATCCCACCCACCACACACCCGAATGGTCAATATCACATGATGTGCTGATGTTAATCACTGTAGACATTGCTTTTGGTAGCCCTTAGCCCTATAGTGCCTGTGGTGCTTGTGATAACTGTGTAACTAACATAATAGTATAAATCAGTATTCATCTAGCATTTGTATACCCAGTCCTGTCAAATGTAAAGTTGTGTGTGACTGAGTGTGTGTGTGTGTGTGTGTGTGTGTGTGTGTGTGCGTGTGTGTGTGTGTGTGTGTGTGTGTGTGTGTGTGTGTGTGTGTGTGTGCGTGTGTGTGTGTGTGCGTATGTGTGTGTGTTTCCAGAAGAATGGTTTATGGCCCATTCACACACACTACACTTCCTGTTGCCCATGTTAGCACACCTGCTGATGTCAGTCACCTTGAAATAACTCTCTGTCCAAATCTCAGCCCTATAAGCTGCATAGCACTTGCAATACGTGTGTAATACTGTAGTGTAGAAAACTAGTTACGTAGGAGTTCTAATCCCAGACATGACAATTGTGAAACTCTGCATGTGTGTGGAGATGAATGTCAGCCACCTTGAAGTAACCCTTTGGACAAGTGCTAGCTCAATAAGCTCTGTGTCGCTTCCGATAACTGTATAATGCTATAATGTAGCATACTATTTATGTAGGAGTTCTAATCCCAGACATGGTAGCTGTGAAACTGTGTAAGAGAGTGTGTGTGTCTTTGATGATACCTCATTTTATGGACATTGACACTTACTACTCTCCACTTATCCCTCCATTAGCACTGCTGCTGATGTTAGTCACCTTCAAAGATACATATGGAGAGCTCTCCAACATTTAAGCTCTGTGGTGCTTGAGATAATTACATAATACTATAGTGTAGCATGCTTGTTAAGTAGGAGTTCTAATCCCAGACATGGCAACAATGAAACTGTGTGTTTGTGTGAGAGAGTGTGTGTATCTTTGATGATACCTGATTTTATGGACATTGACACTTACTACGCTCCCCTTACCCCCCATTTAGAACTACTGCTGGTGTTAATCACCTTCAAAGATACCTTGGCACAGCTCTCCAACATGTAAGCTCTATGGCACATGCATTAATGTGGAAAAATGTCGTAGCAGTAACTGCATAGGTATGGGTTTGAATCTCATCTGTGGCAAGTGTTTGTGGTGCATGTGGTAAATGCATGACATAATGGCCCATAAAGATTGTTAGATAGAGGTTTGAACCTCACCCCTAGCAAATGTAAATGTGTGTGTAGGGGAAATTTATTTTTGGGATTTCTCACCCACTACATCACCCAATGCCAGTATTTACAAAGGCTGGTGATGTTCACCTTAGAAGTATCTTGGTACAACATTCATCCTATAAGCTCTGTGGCACATGCAATAAATGCAGTACACTATAGTAGCAATACATAGCTAAATAAAGGTTTAAATCTCTATACTGGTGTGTGTGCATGTGTGTGTGTGTGTGTGTGTGTGTGTGTGTGTGTGTGTGTGTGTGTGTGTGTGTGTGTGTGTGTCATGAGTATCCTATGTTGAGGTTGCTGTGGCTGTGTAATAACAGGATCCATTGTGGAGCGGGTTTTGCTAAATTATTATGTTGAGGACCTAGTATATGTCACAGTGTCCACCTTACAAGGATAACAGATGTCAAACACCCAGAGGTTGGTGTAGACAATCCATAGCCCTACATGTGATATTATGGATTGGTGAACAATATAGGCAACCCTTCTATTACTCATAGAACACTCTCCACCCATGTCTCATACACAAACACACTTTTCTAGGCAACAACCACCATATTGGTAGTTCCCTGCATATTGCCTCACAGATAGCAACCACGGTGTGATTGCAGTGGACTACATGCCTGTTGACCACAACAAAGTCACTGACATCAGAAAGTACTTTAATATGTTACACCTCCTCTGTGTGTGTTAACCAGCAAGTAAAAGGATATGGCACCCTGTTCCTTCCCTTCAGTAGGCAAATAAATATATACAGTGGCTCTTTTGCTATGTTCTCCACTGGATGCCCGCAACAACTGTAGAGTCTTCAAGTGTAACCCACAAAGGGAATACCATGCCTTATACACATGCCCTGTATGGACAGAAGACACTAACTCCACTGAATACCCGTATCATGCTGTCAATGTAGGTGCAAGAACTACCTCAGTTACATAGCCAGGTCTTACCAAATGAGGTCAGGAATACTACATCAGAAGATAACAATCTGTCCACACAACATGCCCCAGAGACCTCAAGTACACTTACATGCATCAAAGAACATGCATTTGGGACATGTGCACAACCCAGACACTGTCCATGTTATGGAATATAGATCACATATACGGGAAACAGTGCATATCACTGGCCACCCACAATAGTAACCCAGATGATTGGATGATGAATACAATACCCACCACTCCAGGGACTACACCCCTGAACCATACTGGGGACTATTGACATGTGGCCTGATGCCAAGGTATTCCCTTGGACTAGCCTTGTACAACCTTCAGGCCCATTCACCTACTACACACCTGTGAAGCAAGGAACCTATGGATCTCAGTACTGGCAAGTGTGTGTGTGTGTGTGTGTGTGTGTGTGTGTGTGTGTGTGTGTGTGTTTGTGTGTGTGGATGAATGATTTTGAAGCCATTTACACTCACTACACCTCCCATTGCCCTACTTTAGCATGCCTGCTGATGCCAGTCACCTTGAAATAATCCTCTGGCCATACTTCAACCTTATAAGTTCTATGGTGCTTGCGATAACTGCATAGTACTGTAGTGTAGTAAGCTAGTTAGGTAGGAGTTAAAATCCTGATCCTGCTAACTGTGATGATGTGTGTGTTTCTGTGAGAGTGTGTGTGTCTTTGTTGACACCTGCTTTTGTGGATATTCACACTTACTTCACTTCCTTTACCCCTCCTTTAACACTGCTGCTGATGTCACTCACCTTCAAAGATACCTTTGGACAGCTCTCCAACACGTAAGCTCCGTGGCATGCCCAATAGCTGTGTAGCACTGTAATAGCAATACATAGCCAGGTAGAGGTTTGAAACTCAGTACTGGTCAGTGTGTGTTTTTGCGTGTGTCATCAGTATTGTGTGTGGGTGGTGGGGTGATTGTGTAATGGCAAGATCCAGTATAGTGTGGGTTTTGCTACATCATTATATTGAGGACCTATATGTCCTAATGTCCACATTACAAGGCCAACAGTTTTCAAACAATGTAGCGGTTGTTGTAGACAATCCACAGCCATAAATGTGTACAGCCATGTGCAATTACTATGTGACAGTATGGATTAGTAAACAATATAGGCAACCGTTATAATACCCAGATACCACTCTCCACCCATGGATCATACACAAACATGCTTGGCTCTTACTCTCTTCCTTTCTTACTTTCTCTCTGTCTCTGTCTCTGTCTCTGTCTCTGTCTCTGTCTCTCTCTCTCTCTCCCTCTCTAATGGATGTGGAAAAGTACATCCACTTTGCATAGGCATCAGCTTGACCCTTGTAGGTAATGCTCATAATCAGCTGATGGCCTGTGGAAGAATTGGAGTCCCTCACTTGCTAATTGCATGTGGAACAGCTGTGGTATCATTCGTATAGCGAATTGCATGGAAACACACTCCTATACTACTAAAGGTCCCCTAATTTCTTTCACTGTAAAGCTTAATAATCACTAGTTATTTCTGTAACAAAATATTGAGAGTTCTCATAATATAGAAAGAAAAAAATTTTTTCTTGTGTGTTTATATTTTATATTCTATATAAACCCTACTACTAGAATGCTGTATTCTGACTTTACTAAGGGAATTGATAATCTATACATAACTCATGTTTTTATGGAACCTATATCTCTGTATGATATTCTTGTGTAATTTTTTTATGACATGTTATTGGAGCTTTTCTCCCTGTGTCTCTGCTGAAAATGGATATGTGTCCAGTCAGACTTTCCCGGTTAACAAATGTAAAATAAAATAAAATAAAAATAAAATAAATAAAACAACTAAGCACTTCATGTGGGGGTTGGCCCTTTTCCATCACTGTAAGCAGGACTTTATGTGGGTGTCTGACAAACAGTATCATAGAGGGTAGATAGAAATACCTCTTACAACATACACTGTGGAGACAGGCCAACAAACAGGAGGGAGATGTTCCAGACATGGCGGCAGAATGTAAGTATTGCTGTTCTACATTTGAA
The DNA here is from genome assembly GCF_019279795.1 of Protopterus annectens. Lineage (NCBI taxonomy): Eukaryota > Metazoa > Chordata > Ceratodontiformes > Protopteridae > Protopterus > Protopterus annectens. Next base: position 718,161,197 of record NC_056739.1, read on the forward strand.
GTAATGTTGGTTTAACAGGCTTTGTGTGGATATGGCTGTTCTACATGATTTAAAGTCTGTCATAACAGTATTATGTGGTTGAAGAAACTCTCACCTGTAGGGCTATCTGCAGACTGGCCTGAGTTTTGAGTCTTAGATGTGGTGTATTACTCACACATTTCCTACCTTTAGAAATGCAGTAGCATACTCTGATGATTGCAGTCGGTACATGATGACATCCATGTGTGTTACTGACTTCATATCCCTCAGAAGAGATATGTCACAACAAATACTGTTACACCAGGAATTTTCTCAGTTTATCACAGCAATGTGTCAATATTGGCCATGTGTTGGTGCCTCTGTCTCCCAAGTCTGTCACCCTTTGTCCATAAGGCATGCAGTAAGAGGTGCATATGTACAGTATATCATTATTTACTGACATCATTCCTGATAACAAGCCAGTGATATATCAGACTACTAGACATGTTATGTATAGTAGGCCTTATATTTGAGGACACAGCCTGGACATTCTGTTGTAGTCTGTACAGCAGTGAGGTCTGTGTACTTATGATGATTGTTGACAGAGTGTCAGTATTGTCTAGCAGTGTATTGTGAATATGTTACTTGGCCTGTGTACAGACTGTGGTAGATGTCAGTGTTTTTGGCCCTGCTCTATCTGACATTGCATGCTGCTCCAGTTTCTGGTACCCTATCAGTGTACATGTTTGTAGGGCCAGACTGAGACATGTCTCACACCACAGTCAGGCATCAGACTACACTGTGAATTGGGCCAGTATATGTAGGGTTAGTGTGTGAGTGGCAAATATGAGGATGGTTTTGCTCACACAGTGCATATACTGTACTATTAATTAGGCTTACCATAATGTGACTATGTTGAGATTGGTTGTGGGTATGCACTTTCACACTGGTGTCTGTTACTCTGTGTTGTTACATGCCTGTAGTGCCTGCTATATTTGCAAGTACATGTGTATTCCTCATAGGAAACTTGATTCAGTGTTGTGGCAGTCTGCCTGTAGTTTACACCGTGCTTTGTGACATGCCTAGCAGCTCAGTCTATTTACTTAGTGTGATGTTAAGTCCAGATATTTGTCAGATGTACTGTTGCCTGGCTCCCATTTCTGAAATTAGCAGTGCAATACTGTGAGGATGTATTTCACTAACTAGATGGAAGTATGTGGGCTTGGGACCTCTGCTCCTCCAGTTAATATGTGTTAGGACAGACAGGAGGGTGTGAATGAATCAACTGTGTGAGCTTATCTGTTACAATATTTGTGTGATATCCCCATTTACATGGCTGTAAACATCCCCTTTGTCAGGCTTGGTCCATATGTCTTGCCCTAAGGAGTTCTGTGTAGACCTCTGGAATGACCAGAATGTTTCAGACTGTCCACGTTTATTGGTCATATTTCTGCTGTATTGCAGAGGATCATTACTGTGATTTGTGTGGTACTTCATTATGATGATTTTATGATGTCTGTCAGTAACTGATGGCATACATGTCAGTATCAGACATGACTTCCTACACATGTTTGATGACACAACCCTTGTTACTGTAGCAACATTCTACATTTATACCTGCAATACTTACATTACATTCCATTGCACTCAGAGGTTGTGACTTATGGTGCTGAGGTATGACCTCACTGCATGTTATGGGCATATGTTATATCCATATTCTTGTTATGTGTAAACATGAGTGTTGTATAAACCTTCCCAGATGTATCCCACCATATTTATCTGATATGTGTATATTTAGATATAAAAACATGACTGATTCAACACTATTTTCACTTACAAGTACTAAACAATTGTAGTAGTCAAAGCAGTTGTTCACTACTATTCACTATGTGTACAGAATGATATTTCTGAAAAAAACAACCAATATAATTGCAGCTCAGATGGCTTAGTGGTTAACTGCTATGACTATAGTGTACAGGGTCCTGAGTTCAAGACTTGCAATGACTGTTTATTTTGTTGCTAGGCAGAACAAGGACTATTGGATACAGAGTGGTTAAGGCAGTTTTGAGCAGATTTTAGTGGGTTTGCGTGACAGTAAGCAGTGCTAATGTACAGTTAAATGAATAGGCGCTTACACCATGTAGGCTTCGCTTACCAGTGCGCAAATGTGCTTATTATTTACATTTAAGCAATGCTTACACCTGCTAAGCATAGCTCAGCCCTGGTAACCAGTGATCACATTCCATCTGATAAAATAGCAGGGTAATGACATCTTTAATAAGTGTAATTAATTCCATGTACATAATATGCTTCTATGTGTTGTCATTACAATAGCAAGAGGTGTGAGTATACTGTAGGGGACACCTGAGTATACATGGCTAATACAACAATCTTTTCTCTTTGTATGTGTTTCATACATGGGTAGTGTCCCAAGTTATATCCAGTTACACTTGCATGTATTGTAGCATTACATTACTACTTTTAACAGTGCTTTTACAAGTAAGAGTAGATTGCAGAGTGTAGTACTGGAACCATACACCCCTGCATGCAAAGCTGGACTCTGAGTACTGACTATTGTGTTCTTGGTGTGTGAGCTGTATATTGTTTAGTATCCCCTATTGGATATTGATCTGATATGTGGATATTAACTGTAGACTAATATGTGTTTAGGACATGTCATTGAGGGCTGCTGTCATGTAGTAATGGCATACCTATCAGTGTCAGATGTCTAACTGTCAAAACATTCATCCTAATGCATAACCTATTGGCTACCTGATTTATGTCTGTCCTCTGTACAGATGTGCAGATGTCAGGTATCCATCTTGGCTGCTTACAGGCAATCTATGATTGACTGACAATGACATGTCTGCCCAGCTGTGTTATGAATGCCACAGCTAAGAAACCCCACCCTGCATGCACCACATGCCATGGATACCTCAACGGACTACCACAGTCAACAGAACATGCTTGGGTACAGGTCTCTAAGCCAGACACTGGCCATGTTATGTAATATATGTTGCATGCATGTCAGTTGGACCTCACTGGATGTCTGCAAGAGAAAACCAGATGACTGGATGTTGAATTTAACTATCACCCTGGGGATCACTCAAGTGGCATCAGTTGATAGATGGCCTGCTGATAAATGTCAGGTGGCATGATACCAGTGTACCCACATGCCCTACTCTTTTCATCTCTCCATGGACATTAGCCTGGTACACACCTAGGAACACCTACACCTTTGGACCCCAGTACTGACAAATGTGTCAGTGTGCATTAGTGAGAATAACAGTGTTTGTGTGTTTGTAAACTTGTAGTTGACAATACTCAGAGGGCTTTCTCACCCACTACACCCCCCATTGCCATACTTAGAAATGGCTGCTGCTGTAATTGATGTTAAATGTACCTTGTTACACTCTTCACCCTATGGGCTACCTGGAGCTTGCAGTACCAGCATAACACTGTTCTGCAAATGGGTAAATAGGTGTGGGTTACCCTCTGAGTCTTTGCAAGTGTATGTGTGTGAGTGTGCATATTTGTAGGATAAAGCATTCTGAGGCCATATTCTCCAAATACAATAAACCTTGCCATACATTATAAGGGATAGTAATGTTGCTGACATTAGGGGAGCCATGACAAACCCTCACCCTACTATCCCTGTGGCATGTGCAATAAATGAATATCCCTGTAGTAGCACTGATTAGATAGACAAGGGGTTGTATTGCAGTCCTGGTCAATGTGTGATTGTGGGTATGTCAGAGCATTATCATGGGTTTCAGTGAATACAATATCCAATGTGGGGTGTGGGTGCTGGGTATACTGTCTTTACACCACGGTACCCCCAGTATATGTTCCAAGGTCCACTGTATAAGGACCGCTGTCACTATCAACCATACAGGTAACTGATTACACTATCCAGCCCAATGATGCGTGTGCTGTGTGCAAAATCTCTGCAATAGAATAGACTCACTGACAAAGTAGTTAGCACTGCTAAACCCAGGTCTGTCAAATGTGTCTATGACTGTATGTGTTTGTCAAAGTGTATATGACAGTATGTCATACTATGTATTGTTCATTAACACAAAGTATGTCATACTATGTATTGTTCATTAACACAAGGTACATCCCCCATTACCATACTGTACAAGGCCTGGTGATGTTCTTCACTTAACAGGAAACTCAGGCCACACCTCACCCTAAAAGCTCTGTGGTGTGTGCAACTAAAGCCAAACACATTTGTAGCAATAAGGACCTAGGTAGGGGTTCTACTCTCAGTGATGCCAAGTAAGTGTGTGTTTATGTGAAGGGCTTTACTTCAGTTTGCAGAAAATATATGCCCCAGGAGACCATTTGTCCGAGAACTAGCTGGTTAAAGGTAACATTTTAAAGCAATCATCTTGTGGAAATACATACAAGCAAAACTAGTAGTGGATGTGTGCATGCCCTCTTCCCCACTGTACATTTGTACAGTGATACATGAGTTAGTATATATACATGGGTGTGGTTGTTGTGGCCACAGCCGCCCACATTGGGGTTATTGTTGTGAGTATCCCCCGCTTAGTGTGCTGTTATACTGTACAGTTTATCTTAACAGGTTAAGTAGTTGTTAATAACACTATGTGTGGTTCTACACCATCCCACACTCTCCAAAGTGGTGGGCTGTACCACCCACACCAGCACATCTATGTTTACTAACTCCAAGATTGCACTACATTGGGGAAGAGGACATATACCATGCCAGTCCCATCGTCAATGACATTAAACTGGTGAACTGATTATTTCCTGATGTGAGGTTTTGGTAATTTGGTCTGGGTGGAATTACATAGGCCAAAAGGAGTTCAATACAAAATGAAGTATATCCATGTGAACAGTCTTCTCTGTGTATTGCATCAACAACAAAGCCTCTGTGTATGTGTGTTACTCATGGATATTTGATGTGTGCCATTCAGTACACTTACAATTGTCCACTGTAGAAGAGCTGCTGACATCAGCCACCATGCACTCACCTGTATACACCCCCCAGACCTATAAGCCATGTGGCACATGCAGTAACTGTTATACAGACCTGTTACCTGTGTTCATCTATAACTGGGATATGAAACAGTCAATGTGTCATCACAGTGCTACACCCTTTGTAGGACAGGACAGCAGACCAACATCCTGCTGACACATAGTCACCTAGATCACAAACAGAATACATTATGGAGACCACAGTCAGTGTTAATAACAGCTATAATGCATCACGTCTGGACAGCTACACACCCTGATGTGTAAACATTAATCATTCCAGCTGAAAACATGTTAAACAGCATTACATTGCTAAAGCTTAGGACATTCACCCTGTGCATTAGAACCATATCAGCATGTCCCTGCATCAATGGTATGGATGACAGGGATGTGGCACAGATATCATCATATGCACAGGGTGTGTTGCGGGTTTGCCAGAAGCCTAGGCTGAGCCATTTGGTTGACATCGTGTGTGGGTTAGGGGGTTCTGTATTAAATGGGCTGTGCAGATGTGGTGTGTGTAGGTATGGAGGTGCCCTAGCTGTGTTGATGAAGTATGTGTGCATGATGCACACATGTCTACCATGTGGCTGCCCTAAACAGGGGTTTGTTGGACAACTACAGACCATACATGGCAGGGTGTACAGCTCACTGTCTCCAGCCATGGCCAGGGTAACTGTGCCTGCCAGGGGTATCACGGGCACTACCAGGCAGAAGCCCAGATATGTTACTGTCCCCTGATGATGACAATTGTCCACTGGATCTGCATCCCTGTTGTGACCAGCCAGGACCAATGTGAACATGGCCTGCTGCGTTGCGATGTGGACAGCACCCCCTGCAGTGCTGGTGCTAGTACTGCCACTACGGGAGCAGCCATGAGTTATTGCACATCCACATAGACCTCCACCTGTTGGTGTTGCTGACCTATGTCCACATGGCCATGGCCCTACTCCCATCAAATGCTCTACCACAGACACCACACAGTTGAGGATTTCCACCATCTAACCCAACCATTTATTTAGGACCTCTGCAAAATAATGGTGGGCACCTGCAAGATCACAGATGTTGTCAAGTACAGCAGAATGAGTAGCCCCCTGGAGCCTCAGATTCTGTCTGGTGTAACATTCCATACATGCCTGTGCCTCCGTGACATGCATCTGGTGACACCTGCTGTGGCACTTCTGCCAGGGGTATAATGGCCAGCAGCTGTCCTACAAGCACCCCTGTACATCTGCCTGTGTGGTACTTCACCTGTCATCCGGCTAAGGTTGCTGTGTACAGACACACTTGCCATAGTCCCCACACTGTCCTGTCGCATGCCACCATCAGCCAACTGTCCCTCATCTATGGCCACTGGCGATGGGGTATGTATGGGCACTGAGACTGTGTGCAGGGATGGGGTGGATAAAAGTGGGATGTCAACTGATGGCTTCAGCCCCTGACAACCCAGCCTGTGCCTCATCATGCGTATCATCATTGTCAGAGTCTGAATGGACAATAACATCAGTATGCCTGCAGGAGGGACCCTGACCCACCTCGCCACCTGTGAGGGACATTATGGTTTACCTCTACACATACACACACACACATGCACACACACACACGCACACACGCGCACACACACACACACACACACACACACACACACACACACACGCGCACAAATGAGGTGGCACAAAGATATTACACAGACCTCTCATTACCCAACAGTCAACATGCATGACATATGGCACTCAACAGCATGCACGGCAGCCATACCCAATCCTTGTTACCAGCATCATACACCTCTATGATGCATGAGTTGTGTTAGTAGGTGATGCCCCTTCCCCTGGAACACATTGCACCCATTTGCACAGCATTGCTGTGCACCTGTACAGCACACTGGCATGTACTGTGCACCATACCTCATGAGTGTACACACCATTGCTGAATATGTATATGTGTGGCAGATATGTTTCCTCTGTTGCTCACAGCCCCTATGTGTTTGTCTGACACATAAGTGGGATGATAGGAGGACTGATGTCAATAGTTAATGTCTGCCCTCTGATTTGCAGATCTCCACATCAGCAGTGCATGTATGAGCAATAAAATCTGATTACACTGACAACTTTCAAAGCTTAATGTGGATATGAGGAGTGTACACACCCTTGTTGACATGCCAGCCTCTTCCATGATGTGCAATGGGACCACAATACTGCATATGTTAACATTACACACACCTGGTTTGTGACATATGACCTGTGCAATCCAATGCAGTATCAAACAAATGTGTTAGTTGTGCTGATGCTGAATAAGATGCATACAATATGTGGGTTGCATAAGTGTGCACACCCTTAATACAATGGTTTGTTGCAGCACCTGTTAAGTGAACCACAGCAGTCACTATTCCTGGAAGGGGTATAAGAGCATGGCCCATCTTTACTTGCCATTATTTGGTCACTCCACCCTACAGATGTCCCCCAACTCTGCCGGATTGCAAGGTCAGCTCATGTGCACAGCCCTTGGAGGTCACACAGTGCCTTCACTATTGCTGTGGAGTCAGGGTTATGTCTGGCATAATTCATGACCTTGAATATGTTCAGATACAGCCATTCTTAGCAAGCTTTGGATGTATGCTTCAGTTCACTGTTGTGTTTCAGGATGACACCCCTCCCCATCCTCAGCCTTATTGCAGATGCTTGACAACTATGAGCCAGACATGAGTGCTATTTTGCAGTGTTCCAAATTCCGAATGCCATGTCTACTGGCCTAGTTCCTGCTAAGGAACAGCAAACCTAAAGGTGTACACTGGCACCAGCAAGGTAAAAATGGGGATGGTGGCGCTGAGGTGGAGTGAGGTATTGCTTGTGCACCACATGCATCTTTATGAATACTGTCTGTAGATTTCAGCCTTGGTCTCATGACACCATTACACATTGCAACACATGCCTTTGGGAGACCTGATGTTATGCATATGCCACTTGTAGAGAGCCCTGGATGATGTTTCTGTAGATCAACTCTTCTGTCTGATTACCCTAACACATAGGTCACACTTATGCAGATTCCAGGCAATTATCGACAAAGGTACTGCACAGGCAGTACTTGTTAGACATTTCTGCAAGTCCATAGTGTTGCTGCATGTTTCTGGGCAGCCTCCATGACCAGTTTGCAACATGTGTTGTCATCTGTTTTGGATGGGCATCTGCTTATTTTCTACATTAATGTTTTCCCATACTTCATACACACATACATAACTGTCTGCATTGTTTGGCATGGTATATGTAATGGTGAGGTAAGGCTACTTTTTCCACTCCTGACTACTGCCTTTCAGATATAGGATCCATTTCATGGTTTGTAAGATGTGTGCAAGCCATGGCTGTCCTTGTTGCAGTGAGTGGGCAAATGTCATGGACATACTTCTTGGACAGCAGACCATTACTTGGTGTGACATTGAAGCCCTGTACTTGAGGAAAGGTGTGTACTCAAGAAGAGTGAATGCTATCAGTACCTCACAAGCTGCTTCCACAATATGTTATTCAGAGTGTGTGCACAAATATGCTTCCAGTGTTTGCTAGGGTATGTATTCCCCATATTTGTTGTCCTAACATAGGATTCCATACTACACATTCATTGCTCATGTTAGGATCACATTACAGGTTGTAAAATGTGTGTAATGTGGTATTGTGATTTGCTGTTGTTTAGATCAGGAACAATTGCCATTGTAATACTGGTGTATATCCACTGTTGTAGCCACTGTATAAGGGTAATGTTTCAGACATGTCCCTACTGTAGGCCATTTGTCCCACCATTATGTTCATCTCTGTCCCCACATCTTGCACTGACAGGTTGTTAGGTATACTGCAGGACTCTTACATACCCTTCAGATATGCCACCATTGTGACCACTGTGATGCAGTGCAGTTAACAGCAACAATAAGTGAATATGTACATCATGCATTATAGGTAGGTGTGTTAAATGTGTGCATGACAAATAGCATGGCCATAACATGGCTGGTGTATTGGCAAACATGAACAAAACAACTCCATGCTCACCAGCTACAGGCTGCTGCCCCAGTTGTATACCAGAGGGACCTAAATAGTTGTGTGAGAGACGTAATGTCAACAGCCACATCTGTGGTATTGGTACAGGGTGGGAGCAGCATTTCAGAACATCAACAGTACAAACCCTCAATACTAGAGATTATGCACATCTGTTCACTACTACACTGCAGCAACAGACTATCTTATGTGACATATGCATGTAGATACTTTACAGATGAAAATGGATAAGCAACAGTGGTTGAAAAATTAATTATCAATGTGCTGCTTACTGTGATGGATCTGAAGTCTTCTTAAGACACTAAGGTCTTGCTGGCTGGATTCTGCTGAAATGAAAGTCTAGTTATATTTGCATTCACAGTCTGTTGCCCAGAGAAACTTGCAAAATATACATTGATACACCACCAAACTCTGTCACTTATACACTGATGCAGTAATTAATATTTTTTTTATAACAAACCATACGTACTACTGTTGCAGCTTTAGTTACACTGTACCACTTTTTCCATCTCGTTCAGCATAAATGATAACTTTCCTGTACAAAATACTTCTCCTAACAATTTCATTTACTATAGTCTCTTTATAGTGGTTTTACATCCTGTTTTTCTCCTTGCTATTCTATTTTGGTCTTTGTATGAAAACATCTGTTTGCTGGTGTTTGCAGAAACTCCTGTAGAGAAATAATGCTGGTATTGTCTTTATCCATTGAAACTTCCTTGCTTAACAGTGTCATATGATAGAAACATGTACAGATTGTTTTCCTGTTGTCCATTCTTTAAGGAAGCAGGTTAGCTTTCTTACTGACAATGTGAAATGCATACATCCTGTTTTTTACATTTTTTCTAAGTCTGTAAGAGGTCAGCTTTCTTGCTTACAGTGTGAAATGCACACATTCTTGCTAATTTTGTAGGAAAACATGTCCATTAAGCAAATTCCTTATTTTTCAAGCCACAGTCATTTAGTATGGATGCTAATCACATTTTACTAAACTCTATTTCTACATTTAAGCAAGCTTTATTTTATACCTTATTCATTTTGCATATTTGTACTTTCAACCTTAATACCTTGTTGAGCATACTCTTACAGTGGTCAACTAATTTGCCCTGAGGCCTTACCTGCATGCTCCTCATCCATTTTGTGGGTGGCACCCACCACCACAATGCTGTCTTCAGCTTACTGGCTTGACTGGCTGGCGGATGCCACAAGGCTGGCAAGGAGCTCCTCAACATGTGTCAGTGGGGGCTGGATGGCATGACCCCCACCTGTGGCTAGCTGTTCCCTCCTAACTGCAGTGGCATGCTGACAGGCATGGCAGATCAAATATGTGCAGCGATGCCGCATCTGCTCATAATTATGGTTGTGCAGACCGACATCATTTACCCTGTGGATGAGCTGTTTCCACAGGGCAGTCCTCTCCTGCAGATCATGGGCCCTGCACCTGAAGAGGATGGTATGCTGGACTATGAGGAACTGGATTATAGCATCATTTTCCAGGGGTGTGTATTCAGGCAGGCATTCCCGGGACATTGTACTTGGAAGACATAAACAAGAAAAAAGGACAGAGGACCTCATACAGTTGTCCACGTGCACATCAATAGTGGATATTACTTGCAAACAATCCAGACTATACCATAACACTGTAAGCTATCATGGCTTGTACATCTTGCATTACACTCCTGGCCCTGACCTGTCCAGTTCCCCCAATGTTGGACACTTAATTGCATAATCCACTACACACCATTCATTTCTGTGTAGAGGGATGACAGTGGCCATCTTCCATGTGGACGGTGTGTGGATGGTGGCATGAATGTGCTTGACTGTACTGTGTGATGGGACTATGAGCACATGCCTGTGTTCATGCAGGAGGCAATCTGTGATGTTCTCATGCCCCGTGGAGACTTGCTGTTGTTGCCATCAGTTGGCATTATGTCCATACTCACCAGTGATGTGGGCAGGAGTGTGGGTGATGTGCATATCCCCTGTACTACTGTTGTGGATAGGGTGCCACTGTTGCTGCCTATCCTGTCTGATGCAGGTTGCCTGTATCCATGGCATGTGTGTATGAAGTGTGCTTTACCCCAGTACAGGTTGACTTGTGTTACTGGCTCTGAGACTGCGTACATCTGTGTACACATGGTTGCAACTCGCCTTGGTGGTTTGCATATATCTGATTTCTAGTCATAGTCAGCCTTACAGGAGGTCACCTGTGAACCTACATGCTTGCTCAGATAGAGGTGCACTTGATTCCAAGTTGTGGTCTGCACCTATGTGTCCCTGTACAGCCACTATAACAACATATTATGTACTTTGTTTCTTGGTGGTGTCCACCAAGGGGGATTACTCTATCGTTGGTGGAGGATGGTTGTACAGGTAAGGTACTGCTGATTCCATATAGCTACAGTGGATATGAAGTGTACACACCCCTGTTACAATGCATGGTACTTGTGCAATTGGAACATGACCCCACAAAAGCACATGTCAAAACAATCCCCACCTGTGATGTGTCCTATAGCGTGCTCAGTACAACAGGGAACATAACAACCTGTCCCATGGAAACATATAGGTTTATAGGTTCATAGGTGTGTACTAGGCTAATGGCCCTGGAGCCTTTACAAGCCTAGCCCATGGGATTACCCTGGCATCATGCCACCTGACCTTGGCTCCCAGTGCCTCTGTCGAGTAAAGCCACTGTAGTGATCCCTGTGGTGTATTTTCTATTCCCCATCCACTCATCAAGATCTCTCTTGAAGAGAGCCAGTGAGTTGCTCTGCTTGACATGTATGGGAAGTCTGTTTCATAGCATGGGCAGTCTCTGGGTTATGAACCTGTCCCTCTAGGATATGGGAAGTAATACTCAGTACAGTAAGCCAGTTGAATGTTTGTGCACATGCTTACACTGGTATGTTGTGTAAACATCTGCTGAGATGATTACAGCATCCATTTCTCTTTGTACTATAACATCATATCACATCTTCACTTGGCAATGGTTGCTCACCTTCCATGAAACCATTTTGTTTCTTTTTCAATAGAATTGTACAGGTTATGGGTCACATTTGAGGTGAGTAATGTTTTGGCCTGACTTCCTGTGGTCTCATTGGCATACAGCACACAGACCTGGCATTCCAACAGGTGTGTGTACACGTTGATATCCAGTGTATATGGGTGTTGATATAGCTTTTAGTGGTAGGCATGGACAGTGGGTCATAACACAGTTGTACACTTCTCTGATTACTATGTGATAAGCATGCCTACTGTAGTACCCATATCAGTGTCATGGTAATGCAGCAATCAGTAGCAGTACACACTTTATTTTGTTGTATGCAGTGACAGTGATATTGCACACATGTGTAACATGCACATCCTATTTTCTGGACTGCTTGTGACCCATGTTATTACTTTTGTGCATTTCAGATGAACATATACATACATATACATGCTCAGGGGATACCTGGTACACATTTGTATTCTATGTCATTAGGGCACACTGTATTTACAGTCTTGCAGCTCAATCATACATCTCAACCTGTTATACCAGGACTACTGGTCACTGGTCCACATCACTGGATGACAAAACAGGGAATTCAATTTTGATAACATATCAATATAGCTGCCATAACACAAGTATATGTGTAAGTGACTACAGATATCTGTAACAACTGTGAACTTTGTCCAGAAGAACACTGTACAGTTGAATGCTATTAATTCAATACTTCACATGCAGTTTAACACACACATCTGCAACAGCACCTTACTATGCTCGTGCCCTATATAGGTATCCTAGATTTACAATACAAACATGTAGAATACTCATATTCACAGGCAACATATGTATATGGGCAACATCCCAGTAACTGGCCTAGCAGTGGTACAGACATGACTGTTTGACAGACACTGTAGTGGTTGCCATATGTTAGCTGCCCTTTCCTAGGGTGTATCAGGCCCCTCAGCTGTGACCCAACCTATTCACCTCTTAGAGCATCACATGTGGACAAAGTCTAACATTAGAGGGGATATATAGGGACAGATCATTGATATGCCTATTACAAACATATGAAGTTTGGGCATGATACATTTCACATTACCATGACTGTTCTGAAGGTGGTGGGGTCTGAATATCATGTGTCTGTCATGACTTCATGACTTCCACCTTCTGCTATTTTCCAGAGTAATATAGATGTTTGGAGGAACAGAACAAACACTATGATGGTGAAATCTTGACATTCTGTGCAGATCTGCACAGTTGACAGGTTTGGCCCACTGCAGACAGAGCTAGATGTTATGTCCATAGCATTTGTTCAGCAGGACATCATTACAGCAAGTATTGATTGCACATATACATCTTTCATAATCATCTATCCCATTTTT
>NC_056739.1:718179560-718254560 GCF_019279795.1 Protopterus annectens
ATCTTAAAGCTTAAATTTTAAATTTTTAGTAGTTTATGAATGCTTTATTTGATGTCGTATGTAGAGATTTGTTATGTGCATGAATGATTTATTTTAGTGCATATCTTGTTTATTTTACTGATATTAAATAGGAAGTGATGTAATCGCTAATTAACTATTTAAATGGTTTTGGCGCCTTTACCTGTGTTTTCTCTGAAGAAGCTACATTGTGTTTAGTAGCGAAAACGCTTGAGTATTTGTTCAAAAATAAAGCAGCGTTCAGACTTTTACTTCGTTGGTCTACTTGCACTTCAGGACACCCGAACAGTTTTCCTACAGTTTGTTGCGCTCTTTTTGTACTAGTATACTTTGAGAGATATTAGTTTTATGCAGATTTGTTCAAGCATTACCAAGCTGTTAATTAGTAACATAGAAAGGTAATAAACAAGAGTAAAATGTCTTTACCTTTTTTTTTTTTCGTTTTGGGATTGTAGCCATTTAGTTAAAATGCATCATTTTTGTTGTACATTTTGGGGATCTTCATAGATTTGCCATCTGAATAAAGTGTGGTTCCCTTTAGATAATTTGCATGTGGTATAACTGGAGAATTATTTAAAATAATTATTTAAAAGTTACATGTCATTTAGTCTCTTCTTTCTGTCTGTTTTGTTCCATTCTTTCCTCTTTACTTGGCATTTTAGGGTAAAACCAGTCCAGTCCATTTATTCTGTTTGATTTAAAGCTTTGTTAGATGTTAAAAAAGACACAGCTGCATCCAAAGAGTCAAAGGTCTTTGCTCAACCCAGAAATAAGATATTAAGTCTCAAAGGAAATAGTAAATTAATCTTGAATTGTCTCTTCTTCAATTATTTCATTAAAGGTAAACATTCCTTTCCTTTAGAGTTTACCACCAATGAGTAATCATTGTCAAATCTTATTATATTATCTTGATATTTGACAGGAGAGTTTGAACATTCAGTCTTTAGCACCAGTTCATTGTCCTGAGAAGATATACATCTTGCTATTATTGATCTTGGACAATTATTTGCTTTGCTGGAAGATGAAGGAACTGCCAGTGAAATATGGGCTCTTTCAATTCCATATGAAAAAGACTCAGGTAAATTCAAAACATTTTGAAGCCAGAATGTGAGGAATTTTGCCATATTGTCTCCTTCAGTCTTTTCTGGTAGTCCATAAATACACAAGTTGTTTCTCCTTGACCTATTTTCTAGGTCAACTAATTTGTTTGTTACAAAAGTATTTTGTTTTGAGAGAGACTCAAGTTGATGTTCTCGTTCCATGAGTCTGCTTTCCATGTCATTTAATGTTTCTTCTGTGTCAGCAATCTCAGTCTTATGTTGCATTATTAATTCTTGTAACTGGACCATTAGCTTTGTGCAGTTTTCTTTAAATGAGTCAAGTTTTTTATCCATTTTGTCAAACTTCAAAGATAAATCCTGCATCATAGATAATAAAGTTTGTAGGTCTTTCTTCATTGTCTGGTCTTGTGAAGTGTTCTTTTGATAAGTCATTCAGTGAAGAAATCTAAGCCTTTCTGCTTGAATTTTGACAAAACAATCATAGAATTTAAACAAAATAATCCAATGTAGACTTCCAAAGAGTATACTGGATATTACTGGATAAGTTTAAGAAGTATAGGAGTCTTGTTTCTTAAAGTTTTCTGTCAGAAATATAACTTAGATAAGAGAGCTGAGAAAAGTACTGTCAGCCTGTCAACAGCAGGGCCATGGCCCCAAGTCAAGGGTTTTCTGAAGAAGGAAAGCCAGGTTGAATTTTTTTCTTAATTGAACTCCAGAATATCTTTGTTGATGATTTTTTTAATTATTATTATTATTATCTTGTGGGTTAGAGTAATAGTTTGTTTGTCTTAGTGAAGTTGTCCAACTCCTAGCATAGATGTAAGCTTTGAGGAGTTTTATCTGTGTGATTATTTTCCTGCTTTGCCATGTTTTTACATGAAAATTCTTGTAGAATGAGACATCCAGACGGGTTGATGATTTGTTTACTCTTTTATATCTAGTATGGATAAGGGTTTTTAAAGTATTCATGAATATGTTATTGAATATGTTGCATCAAGGGCATTTAAAGTATTCATGAATATATTGTTGAATATGTTGACAGCTTCATAGAGGACAAAGGTTTTGGGTGGAGAACAGTTGACAGATTTTAATAGATTATCACATGTATCAGGGAGAAAGTTTGAAAGATTTTGGGTAGTTCTGTACTGATGTTTGTTTAGCTGGTGGGCAATTTTTCTATTGATGAATACAGGGTGATGGTCACTAACGGAGTTAGGTAGTACCCCTAATACACCATACTTGCTAGGGTCAGAGACAAGTATCCAGTCAAGAATAGAATTTCTGTGATTTGCTTTGTTGATTTGAACAGGAGAAAATATCAGCTGTTTGAACCCATGCAAGTTAAGACTAGTATTTGGGGAGTTAGATGCCGCAAATAACTTAGTCATTGTTCATGTCGCCTAATATTATGGTTTCAATAGTAGTATTTGTAGTTATCCAGCAAAAAATTTCCTCTAATAAGCTAATATCATTACCTGGTGGTATATAGATGGCAACTGTACAAAGCTCTTATGCTTATTGACATTGAGAAGACCACTACGAACTTTTGCATTTTATAAGGTTGGTATGTTAGTTTTGAGGGTTGAGAAACCTAGACATTATATACAATTGCAACACCTCCCCTTTTTGTGTAGTCTGTCACATATAATTATATTGTAGCCAGGAGACAGAATTTCAGAATCTTTTATATGGGATTTTAACCATGTTTCAGTAATGGCAATAACATCTGGGGAGTATTGAAAACACCTTGTCTGTAGGTCTGTAACTTTGTTTACAAAACTACAAGTGGTAATAGAAGTAAGGAAACATTTTATCAGTGCTGTATAGGAGTTGGGGCAGAGGATGGTGGAATGGATGAGGCTGAGGGACTGGGGTCAGGTTGAATACCATCATAAAGACTGATTTTACAGAAGAGAGGATTAGGATTTAGTTCGTTTTTTTCTTCTTTTTTGTATAAAATTTATGAATTTATTCCAGGTGATGTCAAAGTCAACTGAATGCCTGGAGGTTTTGTATTTGGAGAGGCAAATAGATTGGACATTAAATAAATTTGAGCAAATGGTTATGAAAGTGGGTTTAGTCTGAGTACAAATGAGGTGGCTGGTAGTGTGTGTGTGTGTGTGTGTGTGTGTGTGTGTGTGTGTGTGTGTGTGTGTGTGTGTGTGTGTGTGTGTGTGTGTGTGTGTAAATAATGTGTGAGAGGACCTGGGTAGTTAGTAAGGTGAGATAAAATGAAGAGGAGAGACATGAAGATGCAGAAAGATAATATGATAGATAGACATGACTATGGCATAGTTAAGGTAACATTATAACTGAATGCAAAGGAAAAGATGTTGAAGGAGAATGGAGGAAGATGAGGGAAAACATATAACAGTAGAATGGTTTAGTGGAGATTCCAGGCAGGGTGATCCCATATTATTGAAATAGAGAAAGGTTAAGATTTTAAAAGAATACAGTTAGTCAGAGAACTGGAAAATAGGCTGCAGTGAGGTAGGGCAAAATTGTGAATAAAAGGAAGTATTAGGAGAATGATTAAGTGAATGTTGTCTATTATAAAAGTTTTGTGGGTATTATATTTTCTTTTAGTATTATGAAAGAAAGAGTAATATTGAAGAAGGACTTGTTGAGGAGGAAGAGGTGAATATTGTACAATGGGGAAAGCAGAATAAAAGTATCAGATGTAAAGTTAGAACAAATAGAGAAGAGTAAATTAAGTGAGAAAGTAGGAAGAGGAGAGGATAGGAATGAGGAAGGGGAGGGAATATATTCAGCATCAATTTAGATAGGGAGGGGTGGATGGATGAGAACTGGGGGTAGGGCAGTGGGGCATGGTGAGCCCAAGCATAGCAAGAGTGAATGGAGCAGGTTTTCAGAATTTGCACATGGAGATATTAGCCCAAAAAACAATCTGTGGAAGTATTGGTAAGGGAATGGAAGGTTTAAACAGCAGTGTAAATGGTTTTGCTAAAGTAATGTGAGCAACTCAACAGGACAGTGGAGCAAAGACTGTTTAAAAAGTTGTTCAAGGGTAAGAAAGACAAACATTAAAGTCAGGACAAGCTGCTCATGGGCAAGAAAGCCATATGTATTAAAGTAAAATGGCTTTAACAAGCCTGAAGTACATTAACATATGATGTGTCCTTTTTCTTTACCAACAACACTTACTGCAGATTCAGTTGTACAGATGGTTTTAGCAGCTTACCTGGTGACAGTCTTATTTACTGTCTGCACTGAAAAATATTTTTAGCAGGCAGCAAATCCATCTAACAGAACATAAATAGTTTTATGCAGAAAGATGGGAACACTGGTGACTTTTGAGACTTGGTTAAAGAGGCAATCTTTCAAGCCTAGTGGCAGTCTAATATACTGTCTGCACTGAAAAATATATATATTTTTTGCAGGCTGAAAATTCACAGAAATAATTTTATGCAGAAAGATGTGGAAACTGACTACTTTCAAGACTGGGTGGAAGGGACAATGTTGCAAGCCTAGTGGCAATTTTATATACTGTCAGTACTGAAAAATACTTTTTGCAGGCTCATATATCTTCTTCTTTCCTCCAGCACCTAAATTAATTAAACAATCTTCCTGCTACAATCTCAGAATCCACAGCCACTCCACTCCTGTACTGCATCACCCAAAACAACACTCCATATTACTGCTTCTCTGTAACAGATTGAAAGCCCTGTCAAAATTTTTCCCAAGAAATATGATACCTTACCTTACCCTAAGTGAAGGGCTCAGCTGAAGGCCCACCGCAACTCATCAACCAAAAGTCATACATCTTCCAGCCATATCACCTAACCATGAGCTACATCACTCTTCTTCCTCTGGGTCTATATTATATGTTTGAAGAGGCTTTTCTTCGAATATATAATCATCAACCCCTAAAGAGCGAATGCTACAAAGCGCAAACAACCATGTCCACAATTGTTTTCCTCGGGAAAAAATTCAGTTGCCATTATTGGGAATTGCCCTTTTCACCAATGTAGAGTGATCTCAGAGTTGGTATATTTAGTTGGAGGGATGGGCACAGCCCCCCCACGTCGGGGGGGGGGGTGTGGGGGGTGAAGCTCCCACTTGATTAGGGTTTTGAAGTTTGTGTTTTTTGTGTACGGCCCTGTGAAATTTTTCCAGAAGGAAAACAATTCACGGATGTCACTATTCACGCTTTAGAACATTCGCTGTATAAGGGTCAATGATTATATTTTCAGAGAAAAGTCTCTTTGAACATATAATATAGACTCTTTTTCTTCTACTGGTACTACTGTTACTGCTGCACAGAATGCACATTGCATTGCACTCCGCACTCACATACCCCCGGATTCAGCAAGCAGCCATGCAAGAATAAGTTATTCCTGCATGGCAGGGATCGTTCCTGCTCAGCATGGCAGCACGCCATGCATATGTATGAAGGTGTACTGCCATGCTCTAAAATGGACATGGTTCCATGTACGAATGCAGGGGGGATGTGCTAAGAGCTATCACAATACATATGCCCCCTGCACTACAAAAGTGCCTTTCAGCAATTTAAAACGAGTGAGAATGCTCATAACACCCCCAAACCGTCAGGATAAGAAATCTGGTCAAAGCCATAAGGGACAATCATCCCTACCAAGGCAAAAGTTGATAGAATAACACACTTAACATAAGCACATAGCGCACACCACCCAACCTGTCAAAGTAAGGAATGTGGACAAAGCCAAAAACAAAGCAGAAAATTGATAGAATAACAGGATCAGCATTAGCAGGGATATTCTGAAGGGTACAAATAAAAAAACACAACAAATTATTTTTTTTAAACATGCAATAAAGTTTAAGCATAGCTGCATGGGTGTGCCTGTTGCTTAGCTATGCTTAGTCCAGTTTAAACAGCACAAGAAGTTAAATAGCAAGAGACATCCCAATGTCCACACTACTGCAATAGTGTAGTGGTTAGAGTGTATGCTTTGCAAGCAGCTATTCCCGGTTTATTCCCCACTGTTACCAATTTGCATTTTACATGTGAAAGCAGTACATAAACTTTTTTTTAATAATTTTCTACTAAATAACATATATTTGTTAACCAGAGTAGTGCATTAGGTCAAGATGTGAGGTGTCAGTTTAATAAAGTTGAGAAATCCCCATATAAACACAAGCACCCCATACAGTATAGTCAAACATAAATAAATGTAATGAAAGCACATTGGGGGATGTCAGGAACAGTAAATAAATGTATAATATGCAATGAATGATGAATCAATCCCATACAGCAGGCAGTCTATAACATAAAAAATAAGCAATGCTAAGCAGGTGTAAGCATTGTGTAAAAATTTATGAACATGTATGATCTTGTGCAGTTCAAGGGGTCAGTGTATGGAAAATACTGTTATATGCTCTTGTAAGACATTTTATGGGGGAGGGGTATTAAATGTGTTTAACCTAGGCTGTTACAACATGTGAGGGATATCAGTAGTAAGAAACATTAAGGTATATGGCTGTACATTTTCATACATTTCACCATGGGAACAGCGGTGGGTTAGAGCTTACTGTCTTACACACAGTTTTGTCAGTGTGATAGTGATGTTTTAAGTTAAGCATTGTTATGTAACAGATATATTTATATTGTGAGAGCTAATACTTTCCCCCTAGGGGTTGAGTACAGAGTGTAATTGGAGGCTGCTGAACTACATCTGTAATTAAGTGTTGACTGATTCCTATCTTCAAGGCAAGTGGGTTTTTTTACCGTTGTAGTACTTGAATGCCTTAGTCTGGACAGCAAAGTCTGTTATGTTTTTCTTATTACTGTATCAAATGTTTTGTTTGAGAGTTGCATTACTCAGTTATTATGTATTTCAAACACCTAACTGCTATAAGACATGGCATAAACAACTGAAATAGTACACAAATAAACATTTTGATGTATGCAAACTTGTGTGTAGTGTCATGTCCTTTGAATTTTGTGTGGGTATATGTTTCATGCAATAATTCTCATTTGTAGGAAAGAATCAAACACTGACCATTTTAAAAGGTGGCAACTGTAGGAATAATGGCTGTTTGATATGCTGTGCACCCTCTATATATACTCTTCTTATACATATCTAGAAGTAGTAATATATTTATATGTGTATATACATATATATATATATATATATATATATATATATATATATATATATATATCCCTATGGTAGACTGACCATTCTGCATGATATGTTAGCGATATCATCCTGACATATTACAATTGAGATGGCTTATCATTAACTTGTTGTGGCTATGTTGTGCAGGGTCCTGGGTTCAAGACTTGCAAGTGCTGGTTATTGTGTTGCAAGGCAGATCTGTCCAGCTGGGGGGGAAGAGATCATGGCAAAAATTACAAAAATCCCTATTTTGGGCCCCTATACCCCCATTAGCAGTGCTTTTGGTCAGATGTTTTGCAGTGAGAGGTTCAGAGTGTGGATCCAATGTGTGAATGCATATATATATATATATATAGCTATATATATATATATATATATATATATATATATATATATATATATATATATATATATATATTTATATATATATATATATATATATATATATATATATATATATATATATACATATATGTATATACATACATGCATGCATACATCTACATATATAAATACATTCTCCCTACTGTTGAATGACTGTGCTGCATGATATGTTTGAGAAAACATCACATTTATGTACAGCTCAAATGGCTTAGTGGTAAATCACTGTGGCTATGATGTGCAGAATCCTGGGTTTGAGACTTGCAAGGGTTGTTGGACACAGAGTGATTAAGGCACTTTGAAGTGGTTGTAAGTGGGTTTGTGTGAAAGTAAGCAATGCTAACTTCTGCTTAAATAAGCTTACAGACAGTTAGACTGACAATGCTTAATCTGTGTAGCCATTGCTTCTCACCATGCAAACAGGCTTGAAAGGGCTTACCCCCACACTATTTTCTTTAAAAGAAAAAAAAAGGGGTGATAAGAGAATGCTAAAAAAGGGGGCATACAGAGGAAAAACAATAGGGAAAGTAGCTAGGGATGTGCAGGATGGGTGTAGGGAAGGTCCATAGCTGTCCATTTCTTCTACAGCAACAGCTGTGCATATGTACTGAATTTGGAGATAGATTTGGACACTCAAACCCCTGAGAGAGGGGTAATGACAACAACAATGTGTTGTGAAGCTAATTAAACCAGATTACATGTGTCCAGTGGAAACGTGTACGAAATGGGCAGCTATGTATGGGGCAAAATTTTTTTGGGGAACATATTGCCCTTTTTTAAGGTGAGAGTGGGATGTTGGGGAAGGATAGGTATATTTGGGGAGATAGGTTGGGTAAGAAGACAGACAAGACAGCATACAGGGGCTGTATATGACACATGTGGGGATAAACACCTTGGATGGGGAGGGTTGTTTGGAAATCGGAAGCCCATGAGGCCCCAAATGGAAACAGTGGGACTGTGGTCCCCACACATGGGTAGTCTCCACTGCACCTTCACGGCCCCAAAGGTGGCTGTGCTGGGGGCTGAGCAGGAGGGGCAGGCTGACCCTTTAAATGCAACACACGGCCCTCAAGCTGGTGTAGCAGATCTCCAACTCCCTTCGGAGCTTGCTACACAACAATCCTCGGACTTGACTTCGGGTGACAGGATCATGTCCTTGCCCACTCCCGGGGGACAAGCTCCATCCCCTGGGCAGTTCCACCCAAAGGTGGTGCAGGACCAGCATACAAGGAGGTTCTGGGGTGGGTCCCCAGCGTGCTAAGGCCTGGTGCCACAGCCAGATGAGGTGGGAGGGGTGGGTCCTCTGGGACTGGCCTTCCCATACATGCTCTGGTGTTGCAGTTTTTAAAACATATGTGGGCTAGTAATAGTCAACACAATCCAGAATTAGTTATAACAGTATGCGTAGATATTCCCATTAACCCAAAACAGCAGATTTGGAACAGTTGTATAGCAAACAGAACACATGCATATATGGAACCACAGTGGCCATTACAATGGCATACAGGTTACACTGATAGCAACAGGCCACCAGTGATAGTATTTCAACATGGAACATTAATGGAAACACATTTCAATATTTATTGAACAATAGAACATATGTCTCAACAGTAGGTTTGGTGTAAACATACCCATTGATTTGTGTATTTAGATTATTGTTGCAGATATGGTGGGGGGAGAGAGAGATGTCAATTGACTACTTATATATCCTTGTAGTACTCACAACTTTAATGATCATTGCTGTAATCATTAAGATACAGGTATTATTACAATACCCTATGGCCTTGGTTTGGGCAGTGGTATGTTTGTACACAGTGTATACTTCAACTGTCTTATAGCTAAATCCTTACATCTCTTACCTGGTAGACCTGTGGAGGGAATGTTTGTTAACAATACCTGACTGTTTCTACACATATTCCGAAATTCAAAGCTGATACTATGCACATACCTCTCAATCTCTTCATGCACACACTCTGGACAAAGCTTGACAACATGGGGGTACAAATATGGACATGTTTTGAATATTGCTGTCATAAACTTGGAGAGTTGCATGAGTGACAGGATTTGTTTTAATATACATTTTCTGAAGGTTTTGAGATCTGGAAATCAAATGTATGTCATTATGTCATGACTACAACTCTGAGATCATCCCACTGATTTGCCAGTGGGACAGAGGAACAGGCAGAAAATATGAACCAATTATCTGGACATTCTGAATAATCTGTACAGTTGAGAGGTATGATTATGCATACAGCTAACTACCACTCTCAGGATTCGAACCATGGTTGTGTCTGTTAAAAATACAACAATTTAAGTCACAGTAGAGTGTGCTATTTGAATATTGCTGTCTATTGTTTCAGTGTTTTCTGTCTAAGTCTCTTTTGGTTGTACAATCTGGCCTTGTAATTACAACAGTCTTACATAGACATTACTATACATATTTTTATGTAGGACAGTGTGGGTAACAGTGATTAATACAACATTACTATTCAGAGAATGCAACAATAAATGCCAGACAATACCAGAGTAAACACAACCAGTTCAGGATTTAGAGCTTTATAGTCAGGCAGTTGCAGTTTTATTTAAGTATGACCTATATGGGACTATTACTGTCACATTGTCTGGTTTATTCAGTACAACCCATACCACATATTCTATACTGCCAGATGACTTTCTACTACTTTATATTTATTTGGTATGACTACTACAAGCAGGATTGTTACTCACTAGCCTCATGATGCAGCCTTTGCAGCCTACTTGCATGAGCTTCCTGATTCACAGTCCACTCAGCTGCAGCTATAAAGGAAATAGAGACATATTTAGGTGTACCTATCCATCACATACACACACTGGACTTTAGTAAACAGTAATGGTATGACTACTTACACACTGCTGGGGCCTCACCCCTCTGCCTTGGTTCTAGGACCCACTTGCCCAGGACATCCCTCCTTTTCCACTTCAAGTCTGCATTGTGGTGCCTGACCTGCTCACCAGTTCAAGGGATACCAGTGGCACTGGTGAGATCACGGGCGAGATGGTCCCAGGCTTACACTTTATATTGGGAGCCCTGGTACTGGCCCCGCATCAGTCTCTCATCATGGTTTTTTACCAGGAGTCCTACCATGACCTTGGACTCCTGTATGCCCCAGCGCTGCACCTGGAAGTGAATCCCTCTCCAACTCCAGCCATCCTTCCTACAGTGGGAAGCTGCATCCAGTTATTAGCCTGTGGGGTTTAAATATGGCCAATGTCCTGCCCTTTGCTGTGATTGGATAGTTTTGAATATGCTGAGCTAAGCTAAGCTATGGGCAAACCTACTTAGCTAAGGTTGGCATTGCTTAAAGGGACAGGTTCAGTACTGCTTATCAGTGGCAAATCCACTTAGCTGGGCTACTCATTGCTTAGCAATCATATTTATACAATGCTTACACCTGGTAAGCAGACCTGTGCAATGCTTAGCATTGCTTATTTTTCATGTTATAGACTATCTGCTGTATGGCATTGATTCATCATTCATTACATATCATAAATGTGTTTACTGTCCCTGACATCCCCCAGTGTGCTTCCAGTACATTTATTCATGTTTGACTATATTGCATGGGGTACTTGTGTTTATATAGGAATTTCACAACTTTATTAAACTGACACCTCACATCTGGACCTAATGCAGTACTCTGGTTAACAAATATATGTTATTTAGTAGGTAATACTAAAAGAAAAGTGTTTATGTACTGCGTTCACATGTAAAATGTGAATTGGTTATAGTGTGGAATG
This sequence comes from Protopterus annectens, assembly GCF_019279795.1. NCBI lineage: Eukaryota > Metazoa > Chordata > Ceratodontiformes > Protopteridae > Protopterus > Protopterus annectens. Next base: position 718,190,914 of record NC_056739.1, read on the forward strand.
AACAGGGAATGGCTGCTCATAAAATGTATGCTCTACACTATTGCAATACTACATGTGTTGGATGTCTCTTGCTATTTCACTTCTTCTGCTGTTTAAGCTGGACTAAGCATAGCTAAGCAATGGGCACACCCATGCAGCTATGCTTTAACGTTATCGCATTTATATAAAAAAAAGTTTTGTTGTGATATTTTATCTATAGCCTTCAGAATATCCCTAATGCTAAACCTGTTATTTTATCAGCATTCTGCTTTGTGGGACAATTATCCCTTTTGGCTTTGTCCACATTACTTTCTCTGACAGGTTGGGAGGTATGCACCATGTGCTTATGTTGCCTGTGTTATCCTAATAACATTTGGCTTGGTACTTGGTAGGGACGATTGTCCCTTATGCCTTTGACCACTTATTTTTGTTTTTCTGATGGATTGAGGGTGTTACGAGTATTCTTGCTCATTTTTAATTGCCGAAAGGCAATTCTGGAGTGCAGGGGCGTGTGTATTGTGAAAGTTCTTCTCTCAGACACACCCCCTGCACTTGTATACAGTTCCATGTCTGTTTAACAGCAAAGGCAGTGCACTTTCATGAATATGCAAGGTGCGCTGCCGTGCTATATGGGAATGGTCCCTGCCATGCAGAAATAACTTATTTCTGCATGGCTGCTTGCTGAATCCTGGGGATTCACTTTAGTTAAATCTACGTGCTTATTAATTAAAATCTATGCACATGATTAGCAGTTTGAGTGGTAATAATTTAACTATGAATGGTCTGAATAGTAATTGTAAAAGGGGAAGTCTCTTAAAATATTTGAAGATGTTTAATGCACAGATTATTTTTTGCAAGAAACATACCTTATACAAGAAGACATAAATAAAATTTGCAGAAATAAACATACAGTTTTAGTAAGTTCACACTATAAACAAAATAAGAGAGGAGTAGCAGTCTTATGGAAAAACTCAATCCTAATGCCAAACATTTTAAATACATATTATGACAAAACAGGGATGTTCTGTTTAGTAGTGATATCCATAAATGGGAAGATATATACTCTAATAAACATTTATTGGATACCTGGATTAAGTGTCAAAGTAGCCAAGTAGCATTTAGAAGACATTGTACACAATTTTAAAGGGTAAATAATCATAGCAGGAGAGTTTAATTGTATAATAAATGATGAGGGCACTGATGCTAGAAACAAATGAAAGAAAACAGCAATTTCTAAGGTGCTATCTGATTTTACCAGAACTTTTAATATCATAGACATTAATGAATATCCTGATCCTAATAATTTATTCTTTACACATTACTCTCATCGACATGACACACATTCAAGAACAGACAGAGTGTACATATCAAGAGAGCTAAGTACGTTAGATAAAGTCAAAGAGGTCACATGCCCATTGTCAGACCATAATGCAATTGTTTTTGATTTAGATTTAAATACATAACAAAGAATAACTGTAACTAGAATTCCTTCATACATAGCTAACATAAAGGATTTTAAGAAAGTTTATGTTAAAGAGATACAAATATTTTTAGACAATCTGAAGACATGTCAAAGATATATATTTGGGACTATTTGAAGTCATATTTATATGGTAAAGCAGTGGTTCCCAAACTTTTTAGATTCTTGGCTCCCTTGCTAAATCCAGGTATTCCCAAGGTGTCCCCCCGCAGCACGCAAAAAGTGCATATTTCACGGGTTCCCAAACGGTGCACTGTGGTGCCCTGGGGAGCCGCGGCTTCCTTACAAGGGCGCCGTGAACTAATAAGCTTAGCTGCAAAATAAATCGCGAACAGTTCATGGTTTATTTTGCAGTTAAGCTTATTAGTTTGCAGCGAGTGTGAGTGAATGCAGGAGTGAACAAAGAAGTGGTTGTGTGTGTGTGAGTGTGTGTGTGTGTGTGTGTGTGTGTGTCTGTGAGATTGGGAGAGTGAGAGTGATGTGTGAGTGACTGCAGGTATGAATGAGGAAGTGGCTATGTGTGTGTGAGATCGGGAGAGTGAGAGCGATGTGTGAGTGAATGCAGGCATGAATCAGGAAGTGGCTGTGAGTGTGTGTAAATGAATGCAGGTATGAATGAGGAAGTGGCTGTGTGTATGCATGTGTGAAATTGGGAGAGTGAGAGCAATGTGTGAATGAATGCAGGTATGAATGAGAACGTGACTGTGTGTGTGTGTATGTGTGAGATCGGAAGAGTGAGAGGGATGTATGAATGAATGCATAAGTGGGTGTGTGTGGCATGTGGGTGTGAGATCGGGAGGCTGAGAGCAATTTGTGAGTGAATGTAGGTATGAATGAGGAAGTGACTGTGTGTGTGTGTGTGTGTGTGTGTGTGTGTGTGTGTGTGTGTGTGTGTGTGTGTGTGTGTATGATTCAGATCTCTCAACTGTACAGATTTTCACAGAATGTCCAGATTTCTGCCTCATATTTATGGTGTGGTCCTCCTAAAATCTGTACTTTTCTGGCAAATCGTTGAGGGTTGAAGTCATTAAATAATGACAAACATTTGAGTTTAAGACTCCACATCCTTCAGAGAATTCATGCTAATGCAAAACCTATTATTCTATCAACTTTCTATGTTTGTAAGAGCAATATTTAAAATCTGTCGCTATTTGTCCCCCCATCATTTTAGGCTCTGTCCAGATTTTTAGAGCAAGTTACTGCATTCACTCACACATCACTCTCTCTCCCTATCAAACACATACACACAGTCACTTCTTCATTCATACCTGCATTCACTCACACATTGCTCTCACTCTCTCCCGATCAAACACACACACAGTCACTTCCTCATTCATACCTGCATTCATCCCCACATCACTCTCACTGTCTGTCACACCCACACGCCACACACCCACTTATGCATTCATTCATACATCGCTCTTACTCTCCCGATCTCACACCCACAGGCCACACACCCACTTATACCTTCATTCATACATCCCTCTCACTCTTCCAATCCCACACATACACATACACATACAGTCACTTCCTCATTCATAGCTGCATTCATTCACACTTTGCTGTCACTCTCCCGATCTCACACATACACACACACAGCCACTTCCTCATTCATACCTGCATTCACTCACACATCACTCTCACTCTCCTGATCTCACACACACACACACACACACACACACACACACACACACACACACACACACACACACACACACACTCTTTTGTTTTCATGCACGCATTCACTCACGCACGCAGACAGACAGACACACACACACTCTCATACAGGCATTCACTTACCTGATAGCCCATACAATCAGCTGCTAAGCTTTGCAGTGCCCCTATTAAAAAGCCGTGGCTCTCCAGGGCATTGCAGCGCACAGTTTGCGAACCCGTGAGGTAAAACATTAACTTGGCTTAAAAACAAGAAAAAACAATGGGACAAAGACTTACTTACATTCCAAGCAATAATTGATACATTAAAGCTAGACATTCAGAAGGGAAAGGTGAATTTAATAAGTGAATTAGATGACATGAATAACAAATATTTAGAGATGCTACATCATAAGACAATGATAAATTTAGAGAAGATCAAACTATGTTCTTATTCAAAGAACCCCAGAAATCAGAAAAGAATAGCAAACAGAACTAAAAAGATAATTAAAAGCTAATCAAATAAAGGAAATATACATTCCAGATACCAGAAAGAAAGTATCAGACTTAGAAGGGATACTAGAAGCATTTAAATTATACTTTCATGAAGTCAATACCCAAAAGGAAATAATAGAACCTCAAAGCATGTTAAAGTCTTTCTTTAGAAAACATATCAAAACCAAATTAACAGAGGATCATATAAAATAAATAGACAAGCAAATAATCATGACTGACCTTAAATTCCAAATTAAAAATTTAAAGCCAAATAATGCACCTGGCATAGAAAATAAAATCCCAGAAATTTTCAGATTATTAACAAAAGAAACTCTTGTATCACTATTAAAAGTGTTTATGTTTGTAAAGGAAAGCAAAAATATTCCTCCTTCTTGTAAATATACAATAATATCAGCTATTTTGAAACCAGATAAAAATGCAAAGGAATGTTCATCTTACAGACCTATATCTTTACTAAATGTTGATTATAAAATGTGTATGACAATACATGCGGCTAGGATAAAACAACAACTTCCATTATTAATATATGAAGATCAAATTGGCTTCATAAAAGACAGAAATATATATGATAACATTAAAAGAATTATATCTTTAATTGATTACATGAATCATACAAAAATAACATGAATATAGTCAGTTTAGATGTAAAATAGTGCCTCTGATTCTGTTCACTGGGATTATCTATGGTCACTTCTAGAAGAAAGTGGATTTTCTCAAAAATTCACACTATTAATTAAATCATTATGAAAAATCCTTAGCATATATAAAGATTGGATCATGCTTCTCTAAATCATTAGAAATTACTAAAGGTACAAAACAAAGATATACCTTGTCGCCATTATTATTTGCTGTAGTAATTGAACCTTTTGCAAATTATATTCAAATGGATAAGAATAGTAAGGGTATACAAATTAACGATAGCCTGAACATAAAGGTTCAATTATTTGCAGATGATATTTTGTTAACCTTAAAGGATGATAACACCTCTCTAAAAACTCTATTAAATTTAATTGAACACTTTCAGAAACTCTTGGGCCTTAAATTTAATGAAAATAATACACAGATATTACTTATAAATTCTAATAAGAAAGACATATATAAGGATTTTTCTAAATATGTAGCTGCTAACAATAAAATAAAATACTTAGGGGTTACATTAACAGATGAACTAGATGAAACAGTAACAATAAACTACTCTGATATTCTAGATAACATTAAAACACTCATTCAAAAATGGAATACATTTTTACAATGGAGGACATACATTATATAATTATAATGATTATTTTAACAAACATATACTTCATACAAGCTTTCTTTATACATCATCCTAAATCTTACATAAAACAATTTAATAAACTAATGCTAGACTTCTTATGGTCTCCCAATAAACACAGAATAGCTCAGAATCATCACTTAAATGACTGGAAAGCAAAAGGAATCAATCTTCCAGGTATAGAAAAATATGCACTGTCATCTAGTATAAAAACAATGTAATTATAGATAAATAATGCTTATTCTGCTAGACAGAAACACATACATGAAAACATATGGCTAAAATAATGTCTTACATTACCATCACAATATACTGAGTAGGTTTCAAATAATCTTTGGATAAAGAGAAAACATTTTACAGAAAACAAACAGAAGCACATACATTCTAAGTTTATAAAAACATATTAAAAGAATATAAAACCCTTATGAATAAGAATCCCAACATAAAAGCTTGGCTATTCTTGCTATATCCCTGTTGCATGCACACACAATAACATAAAATAGTTTGATATAGATACAATCAAGACTCTTAGAAAGCATGAACTGACTTATTGGTATCAGTTTATAGACTCTGGAGAGGTTTTAACAATGGAACCAATAAAGAACACATTTGATTTAGGTAATGATATATGACTAAGCATACAGGATATAAGACAAAATATACCTACATTTGTAGAACATCATGGAAGAGATTACTTATCAAACATCTATAAAATAATTAAGAAAAATAAATTTTATTATAAAGAGAATCTTTGGTACTACTATAAAACAATATATAATCAAATGTCATATTGCAATGACAAGAAATTAATACTTCTCTCCACAAAGCAAACATCTCTTTCATTGCAATGGAAAGTGTTCACATGGAAATTCATTCATAGGTCCTTTATAACACCACGTAAAATGGAAATAATGTTTAAACAAAATATAAGATATTGGAGATGTAAAAGGAACTTGAGGGCAGATTGGAGGCATATGTTTTATGATTGTCATTTACTTAAACCATTTTGGGGTGTTATTTTTTTTTTTGCAAATACTTTCTAATGATAATTTCCATTTTTTCTAAATCTTTGATTTTGTTTAATGCTCCGGTACTCCAATATGTTGCTAAAACAAAGTTTTCACTGGTACAGACTCTACTGGGGATTTGCATGCAAAAGCATTACTACAAATTGGAAAAATGCGATTCCCCCCCCACATTTAAAGAATACAGAAACATTGTATTGAATATATCACAAATGGAATTGAAACCCATTAGAATGAGAATGGAAAGAATGACATCTTATTACAACTCATGGAAGAAAGTAAATGAAATAATGGAGAGAGATGACTGCAATACCTCACAAAATGAAGTTTTAAATGTAAAAATGTGCAATATCTTTTACAAATTGACACATTTGTAAATTGTTTGTTTAGATTTTATACTTGTTGATTGTATATATATTTTATATTGCAAAGTTATGAAATTACACTCATTTTGTAAAATTAATAAAACATTTAAGCCAAAAAAAAAAAAGAAAAAGAAAGAAAACCCTTGACTTACCCCCCTCAGAAATAGCTAATAAATTTAACACTTTCTTCATTGACACTGTGATGCCCCTGCACTGGCTCAGTAATCAAGGAGCCTCAATCCACACTACTGGCAACAGTGGGGAATCTTCACACTGGGAGGATGACAAGTACACACACACACACACACACACACACACACACACACACACACACACACACACACACACACACACACACACAGTAAAGTGCAATTTCCCTTAAGAGAACACAGGCAGTCTGGGGCTGGTTTCTCCCTCTTTCTCCAGATGCCCAATAAGACTCTCCACTGGCACAGCTATAGGGTTGAGATCTCAGCTGAGTGGCCAAGCCAAAACCTCCAGCACCCTGTATGTCCAACCAGTGCTACATGTCCCTGCCCAAGTATCTTGCACACACACACACACACACACACACACACACACACACACACACACGCACACACATGCACACACACACACACACACACACACACACACACACACACACACACACACACACACACACACACACACACACACACACACACACACACACACACACACACTTTGAGATTTGATTTATATAGAAACACACACACATACCTAGGAAAGGCTGGCACAGGTTTACTAGCTATGTCACCTTCTGCTCAGACTATGAGGTAGTTCCACCTGTCACCAGCCAACTCTTTATCAGTTACTATAAGGCCCTTAGGAAAGGGCATCCAATCCTACTGTGTAATGTTACTAATAATCTAAATGGTAGTCTGACCAAGAGCAAGGCTATTTAGGAGTGGCCTATACCGTGTCACCAAATAGATATGCAAGTACACTAAGAGCTTAAATATGTCTCACAGATATCAGCCACAATGATTTAAATATATTTAATAATACATAAAAGAACAAGACAATATTCTGTAAGTAATCAGTTACATCAAAGTTCAGAATCACAGGAAATATTTAAAACATTGCAGGGTAGTTTCAAATAAATAAAAAAAATCTAACCTATGCTTTGCTATATTCCTATCTGAATCTAAAATAATTACTATGCCCTAAAAACTCACTTACAGCAAGGCAAGTGCAGAAGGTGGTGATGAGTGGATGTTTCTAAGTCAAATACAAGATACAAAATGCACAGTCTCTCTCTGAAAGAGTTCTTAAATTAAGATCAAATATTACTGCTAGGTTAGCTTGGATGACATCACTTTGAGTCACCTGACTTTAGTTCCCAAACTAAACCCCCAGTACAGCATTTGACATCTCCTTTTGAAAAATACATATCTCTCAGATGTTTACAAATCTCAGAAGTAATGAAACAATAAAACACTTCTACATCTCAAACCCAGTAATTATTTCTTTCAAGACAATACAAAAAATGTCTAGCTCTAGATGATGTGACTCCTACTGCACTAAAATTGAGAGATAACATTTGTAGCACAATCATAAAACAATTTAATTTCAACTATTTTCTTGATGTTTTGCAAGTTAACTGTATGTTCTATTTTCTACTGTTAAAACATATTCATGTGCACAGGTATATAGTTTGCATACGTCTGTTCTTTTCCAGTAGGGTACACTGTGGACACATACTCGAAGCTCTGTACTGTACAAACCCTGTTCAACATGCACTTCTGTACCTGTAATTTAATATACATATAACCTATAGTTCTAATACATTTGTAAGACAAGCATATGAATTATGTTGATATTTGCAAATGACATATGATTATTTAATATGATTATTTACAAAATTCCAGATAGCTGGGCTGGCAGTATTATCCTATGTCACACTTTTCCCCTCCATGAAAACTCAAGCTAGTTTTTCAAGTGACCCTTGAGAAACATTGCTTGAGAGGGTTGGTCCTCTCTGGAAATAGCTTACCCCATTCCTTGTCTTGAGAGCCCATCCTTGTTGGCATTGCTAATACCACTGCAGTGCTGCACTGTCATATCATATGCCTGCAACCCTAGGTTCCACCTTAGTAACTTGGCATTTTGCTGGTTGGCTCAGTGTAATCATGTTAAGGTATTGTGGCCTATAACTACAGTGAATGTCCTTCCATACAGATAAGTCTGAAGTTTCTGCAGTGCCCGCACTATGGCTAGACATTCCTTTCTACAGCTGCATAGCATTCCTCCCTGAGTTGGAGCCTACGGCTGAGGTATACCACTGGGTGCTTTTTTCCCTCTGAGGAAACCTGGCTAAATACAGTCCCCACCTCATGATTTGAACCATCCACCTGCACAACACATTATTTGCTGTAATCTGGACTGGATACCAAAGGGGGTCCTTTCAAAGCTCCTTTAAGCTTCTGGAATACCTGCTCACATGCTGGGGTCCACACTACCTTATCTGGCTTGTTTCTCCTTGTTAGGTCTGTGAGGGAAGCAACTATGGTACTATAATTGGGGACAATATTTTTGCAGTACCCTGCTGTCCCTAAAAATGTCCTCACCTACGTTTTGGTAACAGGGGCAGGCCATGCCTGAAAGGCTTCCACTTTGGCACATTCTGGCTTGATCTTACCACTCCCCACTCTATGTTCCAGGTACAAGACCTCTGCCATATTCATCTGACACTTACTGGGTTTAATGATCAACCCCACCCTCTGTAGTCTACCCAGCACCTCCCTGACATGCTGAAGGTGCTCTTGCCAGGAACAGCTGTAGATGGCAATATCATTCAGGTAAGCAAGGGTGAAATCTCCTGCTCCTGCTAGGATATGATCGACCAGCATCTGGAAAGTCGCTGGGCCATTTTCCATCCCAAAGTGCATCTTCATGAACTCATACAACCTGAAATGAGTCACAAAGGCTGATGTCTCTCTAGTACTGGGAGTCAAGGGCACCCACCAGTATCCCTTGGTAAGATCAATAGTGGTAAGATACTTAGCCCGACCCGGCTGCTCTAGGGATTCATCTGTCCTAGTCACGAGGTAAGCATATGACTCTATGTGACTGTTTAATTTCCTGCAGTCCACAGAGAATCTGATGCTGCCATTCTTCTTTTGTACCAGCACCACTGGGGAGGTCCAGGGACTGCTGGACTCCTGAATTACCCCTAGTTCCAACATTTCCTGTATCTTTCCCTTCAGAGTGTGTTTGACCCTCTCAGGCACCCTATAAGGAGCCTGCTTAATACGCCTTTGGGGTCCTGTATCCACATGGTGTTGTACCAGGTGAGTGCACCCAGGTTTCACAATGAACATGTTCCCAAACACCTGTAACACTGCTCAGATTTCTCAAACATGGGTAGGGGATAACTTCTGGGATATTGAAACCCCTTCCACTAAGGTGTCAGTCCGAGCCTCACTAAGGAGATCAGTCACCAGATCAACCCTCACCCTCCTCCTTACATCCACTGCAAATACTCAGCACAAGAGCCCCCCTATCATAGTAAGGTTTCATGTTAACATGGTACAATTTATGCCCCTGCCTCCTGTCTAGTAGTTCTACCATGGAGCTAACATCACTGATCTTCCTTACCACCCTGAAGGGCCCCTCCCAAGCTGCCTGCAGCTTGTTGTGTCTGACAGGAATGAGAACCATAACCTGCTGCCCTACAACATACTCTCTAGCTCAAGCATTATTGTCATATCAGACCTTTTTCTGCTGTTGGACTTCTGCCAGGTTCTCCTGGGCCAAGCTCATGAGTTCCCTGAGCCTTGTCCTGAGGTTTAGGACATATGACACAAGAAACTCCTTGTTGGATTACTCTCACCCTCCCACTCATCACAAATCAAATCTAGAGGTCCCTTTACCCTATACCCATATAGCAACTCAAAGGGTAAAAAAACCTGTGGATTCCTGGGGAACCTCTCTGTAAGCAATTGGGCAAATATTTGTCCCACTCCCCCTTAAACTGGTCTGCAAATGCCCGTAACATCATCTTGAGTCTAGAATGTAAACTCTGAACAAGACCATTAAGTTGGGAATGGTAAGGGAGTTGTCTTTAGTTGCTTCACCCCACAGTGCTTCCACAGACAAGCCAGCAGGACTGACATAAAATTGGCACCTCTGTATTTCTTTTGGGATGCTGAAAATCTCTAACAAAACATTTGCCACATTTTCTACCTCAGTGAAGGACAATGCCACTGCCTCAGGGTATCTGGTAGCATAACCTACTACCAATAGGATATACTGTTTCCCTGTGGAGCAGAGATCCCACAATATCCATAGCTACCCTTTGAAATGGTTCCTCAATTGCAGGCAAAGGCATCAAATGAGTTTTCACCTTGTCTCCTGCCTTGTCTACCTTTTGGCACTTCTCACAGGTCCTGCAGTACCTTGTTGCATCTCTAGAAATCTCAGGCCAATAAAAGTTCTGCATAATATGTCTCTTTGTACGCTTGCCTTTCTGCCCATATGACTTGCAAATGGAATATCATGGGCTATGGCTAGAAGTGCTAGATGGTAGGCTCTGGACGCTACCAACTGCTGCATTCTCTCACCCTCTAGCCCTCCTTCAGGGGTCCACTCTCGATACAGTAACCCTTTGTTCCAGTATACAGATTCTCCTTTCCCTTGAGACTCAGGTGCCTCATCCCCGCACCCCTTCCACAGGAAATCTGATATCCTCTGACAGAAGTACCTCACTGTCAGCCTGGGTACTACTATTCACCTCTGCCCTTGCAGTCACTCTGCACAAGGGAACATCAGTACCCACAGACAGCTGTGGTTCACCTTCAGTATCACTGCTACTGGTTAGCTGCTTCCCTGAAGTAACCACCTCACCAGTCCTGGCTGCAAGTATATGGTATGTCTGGGTCTTCATCAGACTAGCAGGCACACATGCTTATCTCCAAGCCTGACTGCATGTAACTGCATGCACACAGGGTACTGCATTATCAAAACCCTTCCCCATCAGGACATATGCAGGGATATCCTCAAAAACACCTACTTGCTTGCTTCCTTGTCCACCCTCCCAGTCAAGGTGAACCCTAGCCAAAGGTATTTGGAATGGAGTCCCTCCGAAAGCTCTGACTGGAGTAGACTGCCCAAGCAAGTAGTGCTCCTCTTCAACCATTGCAGGCCTCACAATGGTTATGTCAGAGGCTGTGTCTCTCCCAGGAGTGGCCTGTTGCCCATTTACTAAGATAGACTATAACATCTTATGGTAGTTTTGTACCCTTGTTGTCTCCAGACAACTTATTGCTGGCATTTTTTCATTCCCACTTCCTGGCTCTCCCAAAATTTTCCCCATCTTACCTCCATGGACATCTATATGCTATATGGCCCCACTGGTTGCATTTAAAACATTTAACCCTTGGTCTTGGATGTGTACCTAGACTAGTGGCTTTCCCTGTTATTGGCAAAGTCTGGGCAATCTGGGCTGCCCGCCATGGGTTCCCTTAGACCCATGAGCAGCACTGGGTGTCTATTTCCTGTGCAGTGATGCCCTGCTTGCTAAGTATAGGTCTCCCTTCTTCCCCAGCTCATCTGCTGGATTGCATTGCCTATCATTAAACCAGATTCTCATGTCCTCAGGCAAAGTGCTAAGAACTTGCTCCCTCACCAAAAGGTCTGCCAGCCCATCAAAAGTGGCTACCTGACATCCATCGAGCCACCTATGAAAATAAGTGCTTAGTTCAGCAACATATTCACACAAATTTTCATCTGGCTTGCGTCTATGCTCATGAAAAGTTTTCCTATAAACTTCAGGTGTTAAAATAGTCTGAAAGACAGTTCTTCACAGTATTATAATTTAAGCAATCAGTTATCAGACAATTTAGAAATAACAGTTACAATTTTACCATGGAGTACTGGAAACAGGAACCATATCCAGAGCCCTTGGTCAACATTATACTGTTTACATACCCATTTAAACATACGAATGAAACTATCAAAATTATCTCCCTCTGTAAATTGTGGAAAAAGATTACTGACTGTAAATTGTGGAAATAAATTACTGACCTTTATTGCTTTTGGGGTTCAGTTACTCCCTTCCCCATTACCTCCATGTACCTGGCAAGGAGTCAGCATCTTCTTTTCATGTTACCTCTGCTTCTTATTCTCCTCAGCTTCCAGACATTGTAGTTTCTCTGCTGCTTTTATTTCCAAACACTTGCCCTCCAGTTCAAGTCTCTTTAACTCAAGATGGATTTTTAAGTCCTCTGTGGAAAGTTCGAATTGTCCATTTCCTGAGAGTGGTACATCTCCAAGGCTCACCTGGTTGTCCTCCTGATTGCTGGTCTGTGATTCAGCTGTGCCCAAGGCTACAATTATTTCTGCCTTAGGTTGGCATGCACCAGTCCTTTAGCCTGGCGCATCTCAGACAACTGGCTCCTTGTCAGCTTGCCATACTCCTCTGCTGACATGCTTGACTTATCTCCCTGACTAACTAAGCTAACAAAAATAAATAAATAAATAAATAAATAAAACAATTGTGATATGAAACTCTGAATGTTCACTGTGTGGCTGAATGAGAGTAAACATACCTTCAGTGACCACTGTTTACAGGCTACAGGAATTCAATATCCACACCACTGAATCCTAATATGTGGATCATCACTACAAGCCAATTAATATGTGATATGGTTATCCCACCACTACCACCAATTAATATGTGATGCCTCTGTACTGGCCCAGTAATCAAGGAGCCTCAATCCTCATCACTGACAACTATACCTCTCAACCTTTTAGAGCATGAAATCTGGACAAAGCCATAAGTGAAAGTAAGACAAAAGCCCCAAAATAGGGACAATTTTTAAATAATGCTTGTACAAACTTAGAAAGTTGATAGAATAACAGGGTTTGCATTATCATGACTTTTCTGATGGGTATGACGTCTGAAAGTCAAATGTCTGTCATTATTTTCTAATTTCAACCTTTGATGATTTGCCACTAATTTGCCAGAAAACCACAATTTTATGAAAAATGGACCAAAAATATGAGGAAAAAAATCTGGGCATTCTGGGAAAATCTGTACAGTTGAGAGGTATGCTGACAACAGTGGGGTACATACACACTGGGAGGATGACAAGTACACATACAGTAAAGTGCTATTTCCCTTAAGAGCACACAAATATCACAGCGAGTCTGAGGCTGGTTTCTCTCTCTTTCTCCAGATCCCCAATAAGACCACCCTCACTGGCACAGCTATAGGGTTGAGATCTCAGCTGAGTGTCCAAGCCAAAATGCCCATCATCTCTATCCAACCAGTGCTTCATGTCCCTGCCCAAGTAGATGACCCACACACACTTTGAGATTTGATTTATATACAAACACACACATACCTTGGAAAGGCTGGCACAGGTTTACTAGCTATGTCCCCCTTTTGCCTAGACTATAAGGTAGTTCCAGCTGCCACCAGCCAACTCTTTATCAGCTACTCTAAGGCCCTTAACAATGGGTGTCCAATCCTACTTTGTAATGTTACTAATAATCCAAATGGTAGTCTGACCAACAGCAAGGCTATTTAGGAGTGGCCTGTACAGTGTCAACAAATAGATATGCATGTACATTAAATATGTCTCACAGATATCAGCCACAATAATAGGTTTAAATATATTTAATAATAAATAATAAAAGAACAAGACAGTACTCAGTAAGTAATCAGTTACATCAGAGTTCAAAATCGCAGAAAATATTTAAAACAACATTGCAGGACAGTCTCAAATAAATAAAGAAAACATCTAAGCTATTCTTTACTACATTCCTATTTGAATCTAAAAGAATCATTATGCCCTAAAAACTTACTTATAGCAAGGCAAGTGCAAAAGGTGATGATGAGTGGATGTTTCTAGGTCAAAGACAAGATACAAAATGCACAAAGAGAAATCAACAAATCTTTTTTTTTCAATCTGTAACAAACTACTTGCCAGCGTTTAGACCACAGTTGAGGTGCCATAGCACTCAGGTTTGCCCACAAATACAAGGTTGGCTTTTTAAAGTCAATATATAGCAAAGAGTGATTGGAATAAGATGGTCAGTTGCACCCCCAAAAAACGTTGCACCCTAGGCAGTTGCCCCCTTCACCCCACGCTAGCTACATTACTACAAGGGGGGTGGTAAAGTATTTTTGAAGTTGCAATGATTGTCCTAAATGGAGTGGGATCACGATGATTTCTGTGTTACTTTGAGCTAGGAATAGGAAAATACATGTTAAATAAATGTTAGCAAAAAGGGTAGACAAGCATAAGCATTAGTGGAATGGAAATCTGTAGAAGCCACACAAATCACAGTGTGGGAATAAACAAGTTACTTCAGTTGAGGGATAATTTATTTAACCAAATGGAAACACAATATGGGAATAATTAATTAGAACTTATGTTATTTACTAATAATGCTGGAGTAGAATTTAGAAACTAGTGTGAGAGGCATGATCTAAGTTAGGATGCATGGAGGAGAGGGACAGTGATAAGTGAAGTGAAGTGATGAGGAAGGGGAAGTGACATTACTGAGAAGGAAGTCTAAAGGCTCAGTACTAAATGTGAAGGTGGAAAGAAAGAAAAACCTAATTAAATAAAGGGCTACTTTAGCAATGAGATGTAAGTAGAGCAGATGTAAAATAGTATAAGGCAACAGAATATTCTAGAACTCACAAAGTAGAACTTTTAGGATATGGCTAAGGTTTTTAAACAAATCAAGAGAAAACAGAAAGAAGCAGCATGTTGAAGGGAGGGCTGGGGTAGGCAAGGAAAAGTGCATGAGCACTATGTTTGAGGTGCGAAGACACTAAAATAGTTTAATCATCGACAGTGTGATTTAGGAACTCACATGTTCAAAGGGGGATGGAAATATGGATGCATATAGCACTGAGTTTGCATTTTAAACTGTTTTTCTTGCAATAAGTACAAGCTGCTAAAAACTTGGGAGATAGGAGATACTGTATCTCCTATCATAAAATGATCATGTAGGAATGGATGGATCTATATTAGAACACCAAACTTTCAAAATTTCGAGTGTTCTAATATCGAACCCTATCAATTGAAAATTTAAAACATCGAACATACAGAACAGTGAATTGTTTCCTAGGGAAATAATTTGCTGTTCCAAAACATATACACACAGCACAAGCACACCAAACAAACAGCAATCCACACGCATACAACTAAACTCTTACACCTAACCCTACACTAAACTATACATACACCACTAACTATCCACTTACCTTAACCCAAACCCTAACCCTAAGGTTCGTCTCTATCACACAGTCACCTCACCCGTGCCCTAACCCTAACTCACCTACCCCGCCCTAACCCTCACGTCCACACAATCGCACACTTACCTGAACCCGACCTGTAACTTTCCACCACAGCACTGAATATACTGAAGCAACAGAAACGGACAACCAAATTCCTTCCCTAAGAAAACATTTGTTTTTCTGTTTCTTCGATATTTTCAGCGTTCGCTGAAAACAGGTCAATATTAGAACACTTGACATTTTGAATGTTTGGTGTTCTAATATAGACCCAGAATGGATTGAGGAACACTCAACCGAGGAATTTTGTATCTTCTAAATTATATTTTATTTAATGTTTTAAGTTTAAGTCTGATTTTTGGGAGGAGAGCTCTTAAGGTTCTTTACATGTATGTGCTAAAATTTGAAAAAGGCTTTGATTACCCTGAAAGTAAAGTATAAGGACTTTGATTATTCTATTCTGGAATCTAAATGCAGCCTTGATTATTTTACATTTTAAGTTTGAATGTTTTTGGGAAAGCTGGTAATGTTCTTTAAAGTTAAGTTTGGGATTACTTTCCATTTTATTTTAGGTGCTAATGATGAAAGTTTGTTACACTTAAAGCATTTACACATGAAAAGGGCTTTGGATATTCTGAAACCAAAGCATGAAAAGACCTTTGATTATTCTATGCTGGAATCTAAATATAGAGAAAAGCACAGTTCTGAGAAAGCTGTAGTTATATGTTTTATACCACTCTGGGTTTCTAACCTTTATCACTCTCAGCTACAGTTTCTGCTGTATTTCATGTTCTTTCTGCTATGTTTGGTCATCACATCTTAATGGTAAAGGACTGCTTTTAAATGGAATGAGCCCCTTAAAAGCAGGCATGGCAAACAACTATATTTGCAGGTAAAAAAGAAGCACATGAAAGACATTAGGTTATTTTTAGCTAGTGACTGAGGAACAACCTCAACAGGGAAACGATTGGTCAATTATAAATACTTATTTATTTATTTTACCTTTGTTTATCGGGAAAGTCCGACTGGATATATGTCCATTTTTGGTGGAGGCCCGGGGAGAAAAGCTCCAGAAAGCAGAGTACAAATACATTAGGAACAATAGAAACATTTAAAGATTACTCTTTAAAATGTATGAGGTTATTATTTTTCATCAAAAAGATTAGGGTAATGAATAACCTCGATAGGATAAAAGAAACCATTTAGTATAAAACCCTATAAAAGAGGGTACTCTTACTTTTAAAACTCTTGGACTATGAGCCCAATAAAAAAGATCACAGTCACTGGGATGAATTTTAGGAGTGACATACCCACTGACACAAAAAATGTGCAACAGTTTGGTTTTGGCCTCTAGACATCTTTTGAGACATAGTGGATCTGGAAATTAAAAGTATGCTAGCTGAACTGAAAAATAAAAACATGAATCAGACTTGATCCAAACTAAAGACAACTTTTTGGGGAGAGACAAAAATATTAAACAGCAAGGGACCATCCCCTGTGAATCTGACGAAGCAACCATTGCAAAAGTATTACCCACATGTTTTCAATTCCAAATTTATTTTTAATTCTATTGTTTTTCAGTTCTATTTTTTTTAACCCAGGTTACTCTCTTTTATTGTGTCTAAGTTATATAATAGCAGAGTGAACAATAACCCTTGGTTTGAAATGTAATTTTAAAATCTTAAACTTTAAACTCATCATACAAATGCATCTATTACAATCTGGGAAGATGAGACTCAGAAAGGACATAGACCATTGATCAACTCTCATTTCTGTTCATGTGAGGTATATTTGAAACCACCAATCTGGAAACAATAAACAACCCCAACAGCATTTCTGACTCTTTCCTCCAAAGAAAAACCCTTATAACAAGGGAAAACACTATTTAAGATCATGAAATTGTTTAAACATTACATAATAAATAAGCAGATTCATTAAACTACATATGCATGTTATTATCCAATTTTAGGAATTCTAGTTGACCCAGCACATCAGGCAATCTGAGGTGTAGGTTAGATAATAGAGACTGCTCTTCCAGAAGTGGATTCTTAGGACCTTGATTGGTTACTGTTTTATATTTGGGAGACAACTACTATAAAAATGATGAGCACAATGAATTAAGAAATTATCTCTACTGTATATAACATATGCCTTTTAGTTTGTTAGCAAGGACTCATTTAACTGGTATCATCTGCCAAAAGACCCATTAATTATAGAAATCCCCCAAGGTTCAGTCCTTTCACTCATATTCTTCTCTCTGTTTACCAGCCTGCTCTCAAGTTCCTAATACTTGGTGGTCTACAGGTTTCACCCCTCAAATGATACAATTAAAAAATAGCTAAAAGAAGGCTTGCAGCAGTTAGACAACTAGTAAACTGAAAAGCAGCTATTTCATAACTCCTAGAAAACCAAAGCAATGATTTTAGCACACTACAAAAACTTGCTTCTTTTTCACAATGCTCGGTAATTATTTTCAATAAGTATACAGCTCTGAAAACAACTCAGTTCTATAGATTTGTAGGATTGTGGTTAGATCAGCTTTTTGAACTTCCAACACAAACAAAACAAAACAAAAAAAAAGACAAACCCCAGGATTCAATAATGGCTTTTTTCCATGCAAGAATAGTGCAGCAGCTCCTGCACGGAAAATGGCTGCCAAGAGAGCCAGTAAACAAAGCTGGGGGTGTGCCCAAGCCTGCTAGCACTATTCTGGCATGGACACCACTGAATAATGCTAATTACCTCATTTTCTGGTGAAAACCATGCAAATGAGGTGAATTAGTGATACAGTAAACGGGCAGGCATCTGAGCCAGAACAGTGTCCATTGCAGAAATGCATTCGGTTACTGACCATGTACATTTCTGCAAAAATCAAAACGGGGGCATTACAGCTCAAAGTAAGGCATGTATTATAATCATTAGGCATGCCAATGGCCAAAAATATGGCCACTGGCATGGAATAGTGTTGAAAAAATATGAAAATCAAATTTTTTTGGCCTATTTTGGCCGTTTAAGCTTAGAGCAGCAGCACATAAACAGAATCATGCTGAAAATAAAACAAATGTAAAACGACAATTTTAAGTGAAATCTGCATCTTGCCATTATAGTTTATGGCATACAGAATCAAAACAATAGCATGTAACACTGCTTGCTAAGGAGGAAGGCTCCAGTGTACTGATGTAACAACGGATTGAGGCAGTGGGGTATGCAAATGAGCAAATTTAAATGAGTCACTAAATGGGAGACCATTCCCTGGCTGCACATAACCATGTAGGAACTATAAGGCAATGGTGTAAGCAGGAGAAGCAGCTGACATGAAAATGGTGTATGTCATGGTTGGTGTAAGCATATTGGAGCTCCATGGCTCCCATTTGAGCTTAGCTAAGCAAAGCTAAGCAAAGGGGTGTGTCTGAGGCTGTATTGAATTATTCCATGAAATGAAAAGCATCTTCACATCCAGGGGAGGGCCATTTCTGTTTCAAAGTGTTTACTTTAGCTAAATGGGTTTGCATGGCATGCACCGGGTGTAAAACAAAACAAAAAAAAAACAAACAAACAAAAAAAACCCCACTGAAATAGCAGAACTGTTTACATTTGGAAACTGGTTTTGCATGGTGCACTGCAGGGCTTAAAAGGGGCAGAAATGGGAAATGAAAAAAGGGAAATAGCGGAATAAAAGCAATCAAGTACAAATAATATAGCAGGCAGGTGGAATGTATCATATTCAGCCAATCATACAGGCAGCATCTGCAGCACGACAGTATAAACTGTGCAAGCACCTTTCAGTCTGGTTTTTCACACAAACTTTGCACCATTGGTGTACACACTCTAGGGAATTTTAACCGACAAAATGTTAGGGGCTGCTGTCGATTTGATACATCATTATGTGCTAGAGGCTGAGGGTGGGAAGGACGATAATGTTGGCAACTGCCTCAGACTGAGGAGGAGGAGAAGAGTGTTCAGACTCAGGGTAAGCTATCAGGAGCTACATGATTTGGAGATTGTAGAGAGCTACAGAGTGGACAGGGACATACTTCAGCAACTGATCGAGCTGTGCTGGCCTCACCTCAGACCCAGAGCCAACAGAAGGGAACCCATCCCAGTGGATACCAAGGTATGTGTAACCTTAAGAATACTAGCTATAGGTATTTCCAAAGACCTACTGGGGACATCATGGGGGTCTCACAGGCATCTGCATCCAGGATACATCACCAGTTCCTGAATGTCATGCTACCACATGCTGGTGAGTGCATTTACTTCCCAAACATTTGTGAGGAGGGGACCAGCAATATGCATCTCTTCCACCATGTAGCAGAATACCCAGAGGTACTGGGTGCCATAGACTGCACACACATCCAAATCAAAGCACCACCCAGTGAACATGGTAGGGTCTACCTAAACTGCTAGGGATTTAACTTCATTAACTGCCAGGCCATGTGCAATGTCTAGGGTGTTATCATTAATGTGTATGCTGGCAGCCCTGGAAGCTATCACGACTCCCACATCTGGCATTCCTCACAGCTGTATCAGGGGATTTGCCAGGTGAGACATCCCGTATGTCCATCTGGTAGGGGGTGCTGGTTATGCACTGGCACCGTGGATGATGACACCCATCAGAAATGCACAGATACCCACTCAAGAACACCATAATGAGGCACATGCACAAACCAGGAACATTATAGAGCATGTGTTTGGGATCTCAAGTCACAGTTCTGCTGCCTTGACATATCTGGTGGAGCCTTGCAGTACTCTCCAGCCACATGTGCACACATGTTTTTAGTATGTGCAATGCTACACACTATGATCCTGCAGAAACAGCTGCAAAAGGAACAGCATGGGGAAAGGCCACACAGCCTCCTACCATTACCGGGATCCCCACAGGCACAGAGGGACTCGGAAGAGGAATCCCCTGTGCCAGCCCCTGTAGGCAGATGGAGGCATGCCTAGTATGCTCTGGCCTTGGCAAACAGGCACCGCATAGCACACACTGACACTGTAGGGACCCAGGGACTGACACCTCTCTCTGACTCGCACACACAGTAAAATGGATGACACACACATCACACTACCTGTAAGTTACCATGTATAGGCAGTGTACTGTGTGCATCCACATAGGCAGTCCTCAAGCACTGTCCTCACAACTGCCACAGGCAAAAGGTATGTCAGTCTTCTTAACAATAAATTAATGGATTAGTATGTTCTGGTAACAAATTTATGGTATCACTGCATGCATGCAAGAGAATGGGGTGGCCTGCTGGGATAACAGCAGACAACTGACAGCTATGTAGGACTCCAGGAAATGTTTGCACAATACTGACTTCCCCACACTATGTAGTAGTACCTAAGGTGATGAATCCCACTGCAGTACATATGGGGGTCACCTAACTGGGGGGGTCATAGGTCACAGGCATGGCTGTCTGTGTGAGGGTCCCATACTTACCTCGCAGTCTCACCCAGCAAGTCAACTGTAGAAAAACATAAATAAATGTCTAGCAAAGGCACACAAATTGTTACAATGATGAAATATCCCTCTACAGACTTATACAGTGATAGCACAGCAGGTCTGTAGTTGCAGTAAGGCTCTGAAGGGTAAGAAGTCTGAAACTCAAATTATGCCATCATAATCTGACCTGTGGTCCTTAATGATATGCTGTTAGTCTCCAAGACAAGGCACAATACTACGTTAAATGGAACCAAAATGTAAAGCAAATATTAGCACAGGCTGTGCAAATATGTACAGCTGACAAGTGTGCCCCCCACCCATACTACCATAGAAATTCAGTAACATGTATGTTTGCAGGGAAACAGCAGCAGAGCATACATTGCCAGGGCTGTCCCAATCAATATAATACCTTGGTGCTTGTCCACAATATGCAGGAGTCAATGATCTATTTATATATGTGGTTAATACTGTCAGGATGTGGCCAGCACTTGCTCCTGGCTGTTTTGTCATAGTGGCCTAGGTACAGTGCTGTCTTTGACAGGGCCATATTCCAAGAACTGCAGTGTCAAGTATTCTGCATGTCAGCTACAACTACGGTAGGAGTTGTACACACTGTCCAGGTGTCAATAGCTATTAATGTAGGAAAGCTGTACAGGTCATGGACAGGGGGTCACACATATAGACAGTACACAGCTTGGAGCAACCCGCACAGTGCCTACCATACCTCAACTGTACAGACCTATTGCAGAATGGTCAGAGGTTTGCATCATAACTGTGGTCTGTATAACATGAAATAGTGGCTGTCTGGCACATCACTGGCAAATCATGTAAAACTAAGGCCAGAAAATAATGGCATATTATAGTGTCAGACTTCATACCCTATAGACACATGCATGCTAATGCAAAACCTGTTAATGAATCACCTTTATAGGTTTGTAAGGCCAATATTTAAAAATGCTACCTATATTTAGGCCTCTGTCCTCCAATCAGTTATGGCTTTATCCAGATGTCTGGCTCTCAGAAGTTGAGAGGTATGGTGCCTAGTAGGACAACAGATACCTGAAGGTCAGTGTACTGTCAATGTAGAAAAGGCTGCCAGCTGTCTGTGTCAGCAATGACAACATGTCACTGGCCAACAGCCATACTCCTGGAATGACACAGGTTGTCACAGAAGGAGCACAAGTATGCCTTGTATATCTGTTCTGCTTGTCCTAATATTGCATTTACCTGCCACCTATTTGCAAAACAAGAAAGGGTCATGTCAAAACAGCAATAGCCTACATGTAGCCTCATTATAACATATAGCCACACAAACCATTTAAGGACCACAGCAAATGGAGTGGTGCAATGATGGCCAACCTGCCAAATAAGTACACTCAGAGGTGTGAAGTCCACAACCCTGTGTGCTATGTAATGGCATGTACCCTGCCCACATCAGAATTAAAAATACATAACAGCAGCCACTGTGGCCAAAGCCTGTGTCTGGACTACAGAAGGAAAAAGAGACATACATAAGGGGAAGGGGAACCACTGGCCAGACACATGGAGAATGTGCACACCAAAATAGAGTGTGCAGTAACATAGGTGCCATGCAGTGTAAAGGGTCAGTAAATATAATCTGCAAATACACAACACACATCCATGTAAGTGGAGGTCCGCAACAAAACAAAACCCAAACAATGGGCATCTCAGAGGCAATATCACATGAGAACTCCACAAACCTACAAACCACAGACCATGTAGACTCCACACACCAGGGTGTTGTAAACACTAAGGCCTTACCCCAAACCCCAAACACCTACCCTACACAGATAGGCTAATAGCACTGTCCCTCTACCCCATTCCATACAGACTCTGCTGAGGTGACCCCTATCTGGCTTACAAAGCAATCCAGACCTTGCCTTGATGTATATAGTCAGGGTCATAATATTGGACTGTGCATCATACATCTTGTATTCCTCTGGTAAAGCACTATGATGATCTGAGGATATCTGTCACTAGGTAATGACACAATACATTGCAGTGTTAGACTTCAGATATGTCAGAAAATGTCTGCTAAAACAAATCCAGTACCTCTAGGAACGTTCAGTTTACGTTTGAGAGGTATGGCTGTAGCACACAAAACCCCAGACCGGAGTACACCTATCTCTGGAATGGAGTCCCATTCTCACTATAGAAGATCACACTGGGCATGCTCCTACACTTAGAGAATCACAGGCCATGTGGGAACCCACATCAGACTATACAACTGTATTTTGCATTTATGTATTTGCACACAGACAGCTATGTACACCTTAACTGTCCCTACACACACCCAGCAGACAGGAGTACCCTCAGCTAGCTGTAGGTGGCCAATATGTGATATATATGCATATGTTGGGTGTGATACACAGACATACATATATGGGCAACCTATAACAATATGTCAAGCATACAAACATAAAGACATGGGAAAGAGAGATACAGACAGTGATAGAGAGAGAGAGAGGAAGAGAGAGAGAGAGAGAGACAGGTGGACACACACAGAGTGAGTCACACACATGGATACCCCAAATGGCATAGACTGATGTCCTGCTGTAGACACTGGCATACTGGACATAACCAGTTGTCTGTGCCAGCATGAAGGTGAGCTCCATTGTGTAATAGTACTGAGGTGGGAGTTATAATATCATATTACCTGCCTCTGTGTGTGTGTCTGTAGGTCTAAGTATTAGGAGGCTGTTCCCACTCAGTATACTTCCTTTTGCCCTACTTCACAAGATCTGTTTCTGTCATTCACATTAGCAGTACCATTGGACACCTGTCAGCCCTATAAACTCTATAGCGTGTGCAATAACTATGTAACACTATAGTACAAATAACTAGATGGGTAGGAGTTCTAATCTCAGTCCTGGCAAATGTGAGTGTGTGTTTGTTTGTAGTTGAAACAGTTTTAGGCCATTCCTACACAGTACACCTCTCAGTGCCCTGTTTTAGCAGTTCTGCTGATATAATTTCCCTTAGAAGTAGCTTTGCACAGCCCCAGCTCTATATGATCTGTGGTGCTATGTAACAGTATAATACAAATAACTAGATAGGCAGGGTTTCTATTCCCAGTTATGGCAAGTGTTTGTGTGTGTGTGTGTGTGTGTGTGTGTGTGTGTGTGTGTGTGTGTGTGTGTGTGTGTGTGTGTGTGTGTGCGTGAGAGAGTGTGTGTGTGTGTGTGTGTGTGTGTGTGTGTGTGTGTGTGTGTGTGTGTGTCTAGGCTGAAGCATTTTGAGGACTTCCCCAACCACAATGCTTCCCAGTGTCCTACTTTAGCAGTCCTGCTCTTGTCAGTCACCTTAGAAGTACCTTTGTGCACTTGTCAGCCCTATAAGCTATGTAGCATGTTTGATAACTGTGTAACACTATACCACAAATAACTACATAGGCAGGGGTTATATTCCCAGTTCAGGCAAATGTGTGTTTAAGTGTGTATGTTTATAGGCTTAAGTATTTTGATGACTTCCCTCCCAGTACACATCTCAGTGCCCAACTTTAGCAGTCCTGCTGATGTCATTCACCCTAGAAATACCTTTGTGCACTTGTCAGCCCTTGAAGCTCTTTAGCTTGTGCGATAACTGTGTAACACTGTAGTACAAATAACTAGATAGGAAGGTGTTCTATTCTCAGTTCTGGTGAATGTGTGTATGTACACAAGTGTATATGTTTGTAGGCTAAAGTATTTTGAGGACTTTCCCACTCAGTACACATCCCAGTGCCCTACTTTAGCAGTCCTACAGATGTCATTCACCTTAGAAGTACCTATGTGCACTTGTCAGCTCTGTAGCATGTGTGATAACTGTGTAACACTATAGTACAAATAACTAGATAGGCAGGGGTTCTACTCTCAGGTCTGGCAAATGTGTGTGTGTGTGTGTGTGTGTGTGTGTGTTTGTGTGTGTGTGTGTGTGTGTGTATAAGTGTATGTACAAGAGTTTGTAAATGTGTAAGTTTGTAGGACAAAGTATTTTGGGGGCTTTCCCACCCACAACACTTCCTAATGCCCTACTTTAGCAGTCCTGCTGATGTCATTGTCCTTAGAAGTACCTTTGGAGAGCACTCAGCTCTATAAGTTCCATGGCGCATGTAATAGCAAAGTAACAGCATAGTACAGATAACTACATAGACGGGGGTTCTACACTCAACTGTGCCAGATGTGTGTGTGTGATGGTGTTTGTAAGTGTGTATGTGTGTAGGGTAATGTATTTTGATGTCCTTCCCACTCAGTACATTTCCCATTGCCATACATTACAAGGGTTCTTGATGTAATCACCTTAGACATACTTAGACATACCTTGTGACACTATTAAATCCTATAAGCTCTGTGGCACATTTGATAACTGTGTAACACTGCAATACTAATAACTAGATAGGTAAGGGTTCTAAACCCAATACTGACAATTGTGTGTGCGTTTGGGTAAGAATTATATCCTCTGGGGGTGTGAGTTATACCATTTTGAGGCATGTACCACCTAGTACACATCCCATTGTTCTGCTTTACAAGGCCTGCTGATGTCATTGACATTAGATGTACATGTATACACTTGTCATTCCTCTAAGCTATGTGGCATGTGCAATATCTGTATAATATTATAGTGGAAATACTTAGATAGGTAGGGGTTCTAATCTCAATACCAACAACTATAGTAGTGTTTGTGAAGCAAATCTCCTGTGGCTGTTGTGTGTTTAAGTTATACCATTTTAAGGTCTGTTGAAACCCTTCCCATGACATCACTTTAATGACTCTTTTAATGGCATCTGCCTCACATGCATTGTGTAACACTATGCAGCCCATATCAGTCATCTGTACAGATGTACATGGGATATCCACATGTTTGCAAACTATATGTGGTCTGTGTCTCCTGACAATGAGCATTACTGTGATATCATTGCCAGATATGTCACAGTTACCATACTGACACACATGCCAGTATCAGACATGGTACCTGACTGACACATCATGCTGATACAAAGTATGTCACTCTATCACTGGTAAAGGTTTGTAGAAGCAGTAGATGAGACCAAGTGCTATGTCTGGTGGATTATCCCACCACCCATGAAGACATTCACAAGATTACCTGTTGTAAGAGTCTGTGTGTTATGTCCCAGGGGCATATAATCTATGTGGAGCATATGATGTGTATGCAGCACTATAGTACATATAAGTGGATACATAGGGTTACTAATATGTCTATTGGCAACTGTGTATGCATTTCTCTATGCACAGCCCCTGTGGCTGTCTTCAGTGTGCGTATGTGATGGCTATATCATTTTGTGTACCTCTTCTACCCTGTGAACTCCCCCAATGCCAAACTAGTGTCATCCCATACAGATGTCATCCACTGTACAAGCACAGCTACACAGTTTCTAACACCAAGCCACTGTGGTGTAATGGTCATATCACTGTGTATTGTACATTAGAAGATGGGTAGGTCATCTACTGTAAGTGTCACCTCCATGTGCATGTGTGTCTCAATGCATGTCCCCATGCAGCGGTGCACGTGTGTGTGTGCATGTGTGTGTGTGTGTGTGTGTGTGTGTGTGTGTGTGTGTGTGTGTGTGTGTGAGTGTGTGTGTGTATGTGTGTCAGATGTTAAGGGCCTCTGAACCCACCACTGGCAATTCTAACAGCCCCTGCAATTGTCACCCACTTCAATAGTAGTGGCAGACACTGCCACACTGCAGTACTGCTGTGCTAACTGTATTATGTATCTAGCACTATCATTTATAAGACTGTGCAGGTAGGGGCTGTGCTCAGCCCTTCATCAGCTGCCCCATGTATGGGACTATGGCTATGTGTGCACTACTAGCATGATAGGCCAGACATGCATATGAGATGGCAGACACACATGCTGATGATGTTCATGTTAGACTAACACAGGCTGACCTGTGTCAGGAATACATACGAACACGCCCTCACTGCACCACTTCTATTAAAACAATCCAAATGGTATCGATATCCACCTTCAATGGACCAAACAAAACATAAAAAGTTTTAAAAAGTAAAGCCTTCAGTTTTAATTTCCGCTTTTCGCCCTGCTCCTAGCAGGACGTCTTCAGACAAACAACAAGAATCAACAAATCTCCACTTTTTAAAATAAAATCACATTTCAATTACAGTTGAAATCACATTTCAATTAAAATGCTTAGTTCCCTGTAACCGGATTTAAAAAGGCCAACCCCCCAAGAATAAAAGACACAGCACATTTTGTACTTTCAATAGTATTTGACTTTGTAAACAAGTAAAACATGAAAGTAAGAAATGAAAAATAGTAAAAACAAAAAACAAAAGAATTAAATATTCCCTTCTATATTGACAAGTTACCAGCAGTGCCATTCAAACATACAAAAAGTGCAAAAACAATGCACAGTGCCTGACTGTGTGTTTGTTTACCTCCTTTTTTCACTTATTCCTGACATGTTGACTAAACTTACTTCTTCACCTAAAATGGCTCTTCAGCAATCCTTACTTATAAAGTTACCCTAAGCAACTTCTCCTATTTGTATGAATACTGAGAAACATCGCTCATACAGCTGCCTTATATACTAATACATAAAGGTTCCATGACTCGTGTCTGCATTTAAATCTGTATCTTTATATTTCCAGAACTCACCTTATGTTGCTACATATTGATGTGACCCAAAGTTGTTCAAGGTATTTCGCCTCACTCTTGTTGCCACATTAAAGACCCCAGTGTGGTGGAGATGAATCACTAAATGTCCAATAAAGCTCCACTGTTACTCCATCCTTTAAACAATTTCCAAAATTGTCTGCTAGTGGATATCGATACCATTTGGATTGTTTTAATAGAAGTGGCGCAGTGAGGGCGTGTTCATTTGTCTCAGTTCTTTTTCTAGCTTGTTTTTTTGTGTTTGGATTCCTTATCAGTTTGTTTTGGTATTGGGACATGGACCACAGTCCTGACACTGTTGCACTGCCATCCTCACCTGAGGAGGAAGGACTAGGAGCATTAGCAATGCTGGTCGGGCATTTATCGAAACAAATAGAAGCATTGACGTTCAGGATGGACCATTTAACTGGGGAAACACTAGTCCAACCACCCAACAACGAGCTTACCCCAAGGAACAACTTGAGCAATTCATCAGACACATTATTGGAAGTGAGCATACACCCAGCAGCGACGGGACTGAATTCTATAAATTCAGTGGTCCAGGATGAACGTCCAAGTCCACTAACCAGTATCGAAGGCTCTTCAGGACCTTTGTGGCCTGAATTGAAAAATTGTCTCAATGAAGTACCAAACTTACAAGAAGGGAGTGGTCCATCCCCGGTAACAACTAATGCCACAATAGAGAAGGGGCCATCGAGTTTGGTAGATTGCTTAAAGAATTTTGACTTGAAGCTTATGAAATATAAAAAATTGCAATTAGAAATAACATACTTCAAAGAGTGTGTCAATGAAGGAATTGTGCCGAAGGGCCTCAGATCATGGCAATACCCCACTGGTCTTATTGAGAATTCTTTGTTTCACAAAGACCTTCTCAGTTTGTTTAACAAACATGGACTCGAACTATTGGATATCATGATTAAACACTACCAATTGGCAGCCGATATCCTAATAAAAGAAATTACTGTGTTGGATGAAAAAATAAAAGGTGACTTGGACTTTAACCGGTACAAATATGAATATGATAGATGCTTTTCTAGCATTAATTCATACTTGGTTAAATTGAAGAGCAGTAAAGCGAAGAAGCTAAATAGAGACAGGGAAGAGTACAAAACAGGAATAGCATATCCTAAACCTCCTGTCTCCCAAACTGGAATATCAGACCAATGGAAGGAACCAGTTAATAGAAGAGATTACCAGCCAGGCGTACAGATGGATCATAACAACGGAGCTCATGGTAGCCATCAGGAAAGCCAACGTAATGAACATTCTGAGGGAGGTAACAACAATCAACCATCTAACAGAGGTAGTGAAAACGACCACCAATCACGGTGGAATGGAGCAAAATTTAATCGAAATTTTCAGAAACAAGCCTCAGGATACAACCTGAGGCAAGGTCTACCACATGTCTCATACAAGACACCCGTGCAGATGTACCAGTAGATGAAACAACGGAGTACAGACCTGAAGCGGTGAGACTCATTTATAATTCTATAGGTGACTTTAAAATTTTTAATTTTTCTTCATTAATTATTGGCACCTTGTTGGCAGACTTATTAACAAAAGGACAAACTTTTGTACCATCGAGAAGGGCGTCTGTTGCTGAAACAATTCTGGATCTGAAGTTGTTTACTAGAAAACTTAATCTTGGCTATATTTTTGGCTGAAATAATCCAACAAATGATCCATTTCATGTTTCCAGTACATATTGTCCACCAATGCACCATACTTTGGGTTTGTTCGAACGTGTTTGTGAGCTACATTTGTTTCAACTTCTGTCACAAAGACAAACTAGGAATAATATATATAATATCACTTGTGAAGAAAAACAGGCCCTACTCCTTGTCAGGGAGTCACATGTTAGAGTTATGCAACCAGACAAAGGGGGTGGATTAGTCATCATGGACGTTGATGACTATATGGAAAGAATGGAAAAAGTAGTCACGTCCGTAACTTATGAGGAAGTATCAAGAAATCAATTAAATATAGCATATAGTAGAATCTGTTCCCATCTTGAAGAACTGTTTATTGAAGCCAGAATAGACTTGAATACATATGTTTTTAATATGCTTTCACCTAGGCTCCCAATATTATTTGGGATACCTAAGATACATAAATCCATTGAAGACCCCCCATGAGACCATTGGTAGATGCTAGGAATAGTATAACATACCCCCTAGTGAAATTCATAGATTTTTACCTTAAAATATATGTACAACAGCAGACCCAAATATGTAAGGATTCTTGGTCATTTCTAGCAAACATGCAAAAAATAGGCTTTAGAAATTACCTTAATTTCCTTACAATTGATGTCAAGGATTTATATACTTCCATTCCACAGGATGAAGGAATAGAATGGATTAGGTTACTGTTGGGTGAATTGGGCCCCCCCACAAATCACTTTACTATGTGAACTTTTGGACATAGTGTTAACTAACAACTATCTTACACTGAACAACAAGTTGTATATACAGAAAACAGGGGTGGCGATGGGGTCCCCCTGTGGAGCCAGTGTTGCTAGCTTAGTGATGGCATATTGGGAGAGGGAATACATTTTAAGGAAACCTGACATCCAAGGGAAAATATCATTTTATACACGCTTCTTGGATGACATATTTATGTTAGTGAACGGTGAAGAACAGGAGGCTTCCAAGTTAGTAACTTATTTGAATAACACTACTAATTTCTTAAAATTTACACGTGTTTGAAAAGGAAAGAATAGCATACCTAGATATAGACCTTAGTAAAGACCATATAAACAAATGTTATATTGCAAATATCTATAGAAAAGAGACCTACTCCAATGCCTTACTTCACTTTACTAGCAACCATCCACTCTTCCAGAAATGATCAGTGGTTAAGGGTCAACTGGTCAGGGCAGCCCATATGGTGACCACTGACGTAGACTTCAACATGGAGTGTAGTAGGTTGGAAGATATGTTTGTTAAGAAAGGTTATCCATCCACCTTAGCATTAGACCTTACAAGCTATTTTGGGAGGCTCAGTAGGAGTAGATAGCCTCTACAGTTATTCTACTAAGGTTCAACCTAGCATTAACGTGGAGAGGGATACTCATTCATCAAATTTCATAAGTACTTTTAGTATGGATGGATATGGAATTAGGTCTATTATTTATAAAAATTGGGAACTAGTAAAATCTGACTATAGCCTGTCCTCTATATGGAGAGATGTACCCAGGGTCACCTTTAGAAGAGGTGCCAATTTAAAAAGTATACTACAAAGAAGCTGGAAACCTTTAAATCCAATGAGTAGAAATGGAATGTGGAAATGTAACGTGTTCATATTGTCCACAGGTAGATGCTGGTCAAAATTTTACAATTAGAGATGTCAGTTATAAAATCAACAAGAAGTTTGACTGTAATTCAAAGGGAGTGGTCTATCTCGCTCAGTGTAATATCTGTCCTGCCTTTTATATAGGCAAAATGGACAGGAAACAGAGGGAGAGAATCTATGAACACTTATACAGTATTAGAATGTTAAAAAAGGAAACCGCATTGGCCAGACATGTGGAAGGTTTCCCACAGCATTCCTTTAAATTTAAAGCCATAGATGATCAAATTTGCGACTTGAGGGGTGGTCCAACTTTTTTATTGTTGGAGAAAATGGAGTTGTTATAGCAACTCCAAACTAGAAGAAGTAAGTTTAGTCAACATGTCAGGAATAAGTGAAAAAAGGAGGTAAACAAACACACAGTCAGGCACTGTGTGTTGTTTTTGCACTTTTTGTATGTTTGAATGGCACTGCTGGTAACTTGTCAATACAGAAGGGAATATTTATTTCTTTTGTTTTTTGTTTTTACTATTTTTCATTTCTTTCTTTCGTATTTTACTTGTTTACAAAGTCAAATACTATTGAAAGGAATACAAAAATGTGCTGTGTCTTTTATTCTTGGGGGGGGGGTTGGCCTTTTTAAATCCCGTTTCAGGGAACTAAGCATTTTAATTGAAATGTGATTTCAACTGTAATTGAAATGTGATTTTATTTTAAAAAGTGGAGATTTGTTGATTCTTGTTGTTTGTCTGAAGAAGTCCTGCTAGGAGCAGGACGAAAAGCGGAAATTAAAACTGAAGGCTTTACTTTTTAAAACTTTTATGATTTGCTTTGTCCATTGAAGGTGGATATCGATACCATTTGGATTGTTTTAATAGAAGTGGTGCAGTGAGGGCATGTTCATTTGTCTCAGTTCTTTTTCTAGTTTGTTTTTTGTGTTTGGATTCCTTATCAGTTTGTTTTGGTATTGGGACATGGAACACAGCCCTGACACTGTTGCACTGCCATTCTTACCTGAGGAGGAAGGACTAGGAGCGTTAACAATGCTGGTCAGGCGTTTATCAAAACAAATAGAAGCATTGACGGTCAGGATGGACCGTTTAACTGTGGAAACATTAGTCCATTCACCCAACAACGAGCTTACTCCAAGGAACAATTTCAAGATGCACGCACATGAAACTCTCCTTAGCATGGAGAACATCGATATCTGTGCAGTAAAAGAAACCTGATTCAAGGCTCCCGAGAGCACCCCAGCACTACCAGGTTATACCTCATACCATGCTTTTCAGCCCCAAAACTTGGACCAAACCACAAAAGGAGGGGGAGTATCAATATTCGTCAAAGATACCCACACCTCCAGGTTGGTGGCACAGCACGAAGCATCAGAGACTATCCATGTGCAACTAACAGTGGGTAAAACTGCCTTCCAGTTTATAGCCTGCTACAGACCACCCTCCCAAACCCAGGAACTCCACTCAGCCTTCCTGAGAACACTGGAAAATATGAAGGTCTCTCCAGACACCATTATATTGGGCGACTTCAACTATGCAAACATAGACTGGGAGCATTACTCTAGCTCCAACACCCTAGCCCAAAGGTTCCTAGAATTTATAAACTCAAATGCTATGGAACGACTTATTACCACTCCCACAAGAGGGGAAAACATACTGGACCTGATCATCACCAACATGGGGACTCTATGCTCCAGACCAGAAGTGTATCCCTCACTGGTAAGATCAGACCATAAACTAATCTCACTGGATATTCACATCCTGATCCCACCCCCTGCCCAGAAAACCACAGTGAAAAACTTCTCTAAAGCAAATTTCACACTCCTAAAAACTGAGGTGGAATCCTTCAAAGCCCCCGGGCCTGTGGAAAATACGGCCCAGACTGCAGAATCCTTTATAAACGCATTCTATGAACACCTTCAGGAATGCATGGATCAGGCAATCCCAAATAAAACCAAGACCCAATCCTCCAAAGGCAGACGTCCTGTCTGGTGGACCCCAGCAATAAACAAACTATACAATAGAAGGAGGAAGCTACTACATGATAGAGCAAAATCCCAAACAGGGAAGGCATCTCTGATCAGTATTAGCAAAAAACTACGGGCACTCATAAAATCATCTAAGGCCAGCTTCGAGAGAAAAATTGCACAGGACACTAAGGATAATCGCAAGGCTTTCCTTAGTTATGTTAGGAACCTGGGTGGGAATTCCCAGATATGCTCAGAAGTAGTCCAAAATGACAAAAAATACACTGAACCCACAGACATTGCCAACATCCTAGCTGACAGGTTTACTGCAAACGTCCCCTCCCTCCCCACCAAAAGGGCAAATATCTATCCCAGCAGAGTGCTAACCCCCTGACATCTCAGATGCTCAGGTAAGAACTGCCCTCTCAAAAGCAAAAAACTCAGCATCAATGGGACCAGATGGTGTCCCAGGCTGCATCCTACATGAACTCCAAGAAGAGCTAAACCCAAACATAAAACTACTGTTCAATCTCAGCCTTACTACAGGATATGTACCCAAAGAGTGGCGTACAGCAACAGTGGTCCCTCTCCACAAAGGTGGTGCATCAACGGATCCTGGAAACTATCGCCCCATAAGCCTGACTAGCTTGGTCTCCAAAGCTATGGAAAGGATCATCATGGACCTGATAAATAAAGATATTGGGGACCTACAGACACTGGATCCTACCCAGTTTGGCTTTGTTAAGGGCATATCCTGCCTCTTAAACCTGGTCAATTTCTTTGAAACAGTCACCAAGGCCATTGATGAGGGGAAGGTGGTCCACACAGCTTACCTGGACCTCACAAAAGCCTTCGATACAATACCCCACTCGGGCATTATGGATAAGCTCACCAGCTTAAATATAAACCGCTATGTCACTAGATGGGTTGCAAACTGGCTCAAGGACAGAACCCACATGGTTAGAATTGCTGGAGCCATGTCAGACTCCAAACCAGTTACAAGTGGCATCCCACAAGGCTCAGTCCTGGGACCTCTCTTGTTCGGTATATATTTCTTGGAGGTACAGGCCAACACGGAAGGACTGTGGCTGACCAAGTTCGCAGATGACTGCAAACTGGGTGACATAATTGACTTTCCAGCTGACACAAGCATCCTCCAAAAGGGCCTCATAGAAACAGACAACTGGTGCCAGAGCCATGGTCTCAAGCTAAACGCCAAAAAGTATATAGTCATCCCCTTTGGCAAAAACAAAGTGCCCACAAATTACCACATAGGTGGTAATCCATTAAGTACAGAAGAAGTAATTAGGGACCTTGTGGACCCAAGTTGATAGCAATCTCTCATTTGACAACCACGTGGCCAAAGTGGTTAGAAAAACATTTTATATAGCCCACCGAATCATGAAGGGATTCACATCTAGATCAGGGGAGGTCATCGTGCCTCTTTACTCATCCCTCCTCAGGCCCATAATTGAGTACAATGCCCCTTTTGGGATGTACCTTACCAGACACCTGCAGCAACTGGAAAGACCCCAAAAGTAACTCACCAAGAGGATCAAAGGGCTCAAACAGATGCCATATGCTGCCCGGTTAAAGAAACTCCAGCTCTACTCCATGGCATACCGCCTGCTCAGAGGCGATCTGTGCCTGACGTATAAAGTCATGTCCAACCCGGAATTAATGGACATGCTGCACCTCAGAAAATCCAAATCCCATCGAGCTACGCACTCGAGAGACTTGAACCTGAGCACTGAAATAAATAGGACATGCTGGAGGGACAGATTCATAACCCAGAGGCCCCCTTCACTCTGGAATAAAATCCCAGTCCAGGTTAGGCAGAGTCCCTCATTGACTCTCTTCAAGAGGAATCTTGATGAGTGCATGTGACATTGTAGGTTTACCCCGGGTATCACTTCTGTGTCACTGTTAGACAGAGACACAGTATACTAACCTCAAAAAAGGGCATAGCAAAATTAATTTAAAATGGGTGGCGAAAGCCAAACACACTCTGGCTAAGCTTATAAATGCCCTAGGGCAGATAGCCTAGTATGAACCTATGAACCTATATATAATATCACTAGTGAAGAAAAACAGGCCCTACTCCTTGTCAGGGAGGCACATGTTAGAGTTATGCAACCAAACAAGGGGGATGGATTAGTCATCATGGACGTTGATGACTATATGGAAGGAATGGAAAAAATAGTCACGTCCGTAACTTATGAGGAAGTATCAAGAAATCAATTAAATATAGCATATAGTAGAATCCGTTCCCATCTTGAAGAACTGTTTATTGAAGCCAGAATAGACTTGAATACATATAATTTTTTTAATATGCTTTCACCTAGGCTCCCAATATTATTTGGGATACCTAAGATACATAAATCTATTGAAGACCCCCCCATGAGACCATTGGTAGATGCTAGGAATAGTATAACATACCCCCTAGCAAAATTCATAGATTTTTACCTTAAAAATATGTACAACAGCAGACCCAAATATGTAAGGATTCTTGGTCATTTCTAGCAAACATGCAAAAAATAGGCTTTAGAAATGACCTTAACTTCCTTACAATTGATCTCAAGGATTTATATACTTCCATTCCACAGGATGAAGGAATGGAATGGATTAGGTTACTGTTGGGTGAATTGGGCCCCCCCCCAAATCACTTTACTATGTGAACATTTGGACATAGTGTTAACTAACAACTATCTTACACTGAACAACAAGTTGTATATACAGAAAACAGGGGTGGCGATGGGGTCCCCCTGTGGAGCCAGTGTTGCTAACTTAGTGATGGCATATTGGGAGAGGGAGTACATTTTAAGGAAACCTGACATCCAAGGGAAAATATCCTTTTACACATGCTTCTTGGATGACATATTTATGTTAGTGGATGGTGAAGAACAGGAGACATCCAAGTTAGTAACTTATTTGAATAACACTACTAATTTCTTAAAATTTACACGTGTTTGAAAAGGAAAGAATAGCATACCTAGATGTAGCCCTTAGTAAAGACCACATAAACAAATGTTATATTGCAAAGATCTATAGAAAAGAGACCTACTCCAATGCCTTACTTCATTTTACTAGCAACCATCCACTCTTCCAGAAACGATCAGTGGTTAAGGGTCATCTGGTCAGGGCAGCCCGTACGGTGACCACTGACATGGACTTCAACATGGAGTGTAGTAGGTTGAAAGATATGTTTGTTGAGAGAGGTTATCCATCCACCTTAGTATTAGATCTTATAAGTGAAGTGAAAGAAAAGAGAACAAGAGGGTTTACCAACCTATTTTGGGAGACTCAGTAGGAGTAGATAGCCTCTACAGTTATTCTACTGAGGTTCAATCTAGCATTAACGTGGAGAGGGATACTCATTCATCAAATTTCATAATTACTTTTAGTATGGATGGATATGGAATTAGGTCTATTATTTATAAAAATTGGGAACTAGTAAAATCTGACTACAGCCTGTCCTCTATATGGAGAGATATACCCAGGGTCACCTTTATAAGAGGTGCCAATTTAAAAAGTATACTACAAAGAAGCTGGAAACCTTTAAATCCAAAAAGTAGAAATGGAATATGGAAATGTAACATGTGTTCATATTGTCCACAGGTAGATGCTGGCCAAAATTTTAGAGATGTCAGTTATAAAATCAGCAAGAAGTTCAACTGTAATTCAAAGGGAGTGGTCTATCTCGCTCAGTGTAATACCTGTCCTGCCTTTTATATAGGCAAAATGGACAGGAAACTGAGGGAGAGAATCTATGAACACTTATACAGTATTAGAATGTTAAAAAAGGAAACCGCATTGGCCAGACATGTGGAAGGTTTCCCACAGCATTCCTTTAAATTTAAAGCCATAGATGATCAAATTTGCGACTTGAGGGGTGGTCCAACTTCTTTATTGTTGGAGAAAAGGGAGTTGTTATGGCAACTCCAAACTAGAGACTGTTGTCATCCGGGCTTGAATGAAATTTATTCTATTTCTTGTATACTGAAGCTCAAAAGCCTCATGAGGTAAATCACTGTGTTCCTTTACTTTTTATTTATAATATTATATATATTTTTATTACTATTTTAGGAAAAATGTCCACTAATTCATATATATACAACAACATGGCCTCATAGACCAGGTCATTTTGCATATGGTCGGGCATGGCTTCCATCCCTTTTTCCCTCCTCCCCCCTCTCACTCATAAAATTTCCTTTTGGAAGTTTATTTGTGTGATATAACATGTTAAAGCATCGCAGCTT
Source organism: Protopterus annectens (assembly GCF_019279795.1). Taxonomy (NCBI): domain Eukaryota; kingdom Metazoa; phylum Chordata; order Ceratodontiformes; family Protopteridae; genus Protopterus; species Protopterus annectens. The sequence goes on from NC_056739.1 coordinate 718,228,110, forward strand.
GTGTAGGTTTATACCAACAAACAACACTAGGTGGGGTTTTAGGGTAACTACACAAGCAAAGAGCAATGGAGACTTGAATAAGATGAACTAGCAGACAATTTTGGAAATTGTTTAAAGGATGGAGTAACAGTGGAGCTTTATTGGACATTTAGTGATTCATCTCCACTACACTGGGGTCTTTAATGTGGCAACAAGAGTGAGGCGAAATACCTTGAACAACTTTGGGTCACATCAATATGTAGCAACATAAGGTGAGTCCTGGAAATATAAAGATACAGATTTAAATGCAGACATGAGTCATAGAACCTTTATGTATTAGTATATAAGGCAGCTGTATGAGCGATGTTTCTCAGTATTCATACAAATAGGAGAAGTTGCTTAGGGTAACTTTATAAGTAAGGATTGCTGAAGAGCCATTTTAGGTGAAGAAGTAAGTTTAATCAACATGTCAGGAGTAAGTGACAAAAGGAGGTAAACAAACACACAGTCAGGCACTGTGTGTTGCTTTTGCACTTTTTGTATGTTTGAATGGCATAGGTTCATAGGTTGGTACTATGCTATCAGCCCTAGGGCCTATACAAGCCTAGCCATAACAATTCCCTGGCTATTTCTTCCCACATTATTTACTTTCCTGGACCCCTGTCTAGCAGGGCGACTGACGTGATCCCTGGGATGAATTTCTTTTCTCCCATCCAATCGTCAAGGTTCCTCTTGAAGAGGTCCAAAGAGGCACTCTGCTTGACATGTATGGGCAATCTATTCCAGAGTCTGGGGAGTCTCTGGGTCAGGAACCTATCCCTCCAGCATGTTTTGTTTATTGTGATGACAAGGTTTAGATCCCTGGAGCATGTAGCTCTGAGGGATTGGGATTTCTTTAAGTGTAGCATGTCCGACAGCTCTGGGTTTGACATGGCCTTGTATGTTAAGCAGAAATCGCCTCTGAGTAGACGATATGCGACAGAGTATAGCTGGAGTTTTTTAAGGTGGTCAGCATAGGGCATCTGCTTTAGGCCTGTGATTCTTTTAGTGAGGTATTTCTAAGGCCTTTCCAGTTGTTGCAGATGTCTTGAGAGGTACATACCAAATGGGGTGTTGTATTCTATAATGGGTCTAATGAGGGATGAGTACAGTGGGACAATGACCTCCTTTTTTCTGGATGAAAAGCCCTTCGTGATGAGGTGTGCCACATAGAAGGATTTCCTGACTGTTGTGGCGATGTGGTTATCGAAGGTGAGACCACTGTCCACCTGTGTCCCTAAGTCTCTTATCACACTTTCTGTGTTTAGTGTACTGCCACCTATATGGTAATTCATAGATACATGTTTTTTCCCAAAGGGGATAACAATACATTTCTTGGCATTGAGCTTGAGCCCATGGCTCTGGCACCAAGCATCTGTTTCTGTAAGGCCCTTTTGTAGAGTATCCACACCATTTGGGGATTCAATAATGGCTCCCAGTTTGCAGTCATCTGCAAACTTTGTTAGCCAGAGTCCCTTAATGTTGACCTGTACTTCAGAGAAGTAGATGCCAAACAAGAGCGGCCCCAGGACTGAACCCTGAGGTACTCCACTTGTCACTTGTCTGGAGCTGGATTTGGAGTCGGCTACTTTTACAGTGTGGGTTCTATCAGTAAGCCATTTAGCAACCCATTGGGTGACATAGGGATTAATGCCCAACTTAGTAAGTTTATCTATGATTCCAGAGTGGGGGATGGTGTCAAAGGCCTTGGCAAGGTCTAAATAGGCTGTGTGGACCACCTTACCCTTGTCCATGGCTCTGGAGACTGATTCAAAGAAGTCAATCAGGTTCAGGAGACAAGATCGGCCCTTCACAAACCCAAACTGGGTGGGGTCCAGTGTTTGAAGGTTGCCAATGTCTTTGTTTATAAGTTCCATGATAATACGCTCCATGGCCTTGCAGATAAGGCTTGTCAGACTGATGGGACGGTTTGTTTCCGGGATCCAAGGTGGATCCCCCCTTGTGGATTGGGATAACTGTAGCTCTGCGCCACTCAGTGGGCACGAAACCTGAGGTGAGGCTATGATTAAACATGACACTTAGGTGAGGTGCCATTTCATATTGTAGTTCATGTAGTACACAGCCCGGGATGTCATCTGGTCCCATGGATGCTGTATTCTTGGCTTTAGAGAGTGCGTTTTGTACTTGTGTGGCCATTATTACTGGAATTTGGCAATCTTCCGGTATTGAGATGGGCCACTGCTGGTAACTTGTCAATATAGAAGGGAATATTTATTTATTTTGTTTTTTGTTTTTACTATTTTTAATTTCTTACTTTCATGTTTTACTTGTTTACAAAGTCAAATACTATTGAAAGTACAAAATGTGCTGTGTCTTATATTATTGGGGGGGTCGCCTTTTTAAATCCTGTTACAGGGAACTAAGCATTTTAATTGAAATGTGATTTCAACTGTAATTGAAATGTGATTTTATTTTAAAAAGTGAAGATTTGTTGATTCTTGTTGTTTGTCTGAAGAAGTCCTGCTAGGAGCAGGATGAAAAGCGGAAATTAAAACTGAAGGCTTTACTTTTTAAAACTTTTATGTTTTGCTTGGTCCATTGAAGGTGGATATTTATACCATTTGGATTGTTTTAATAGAAGTGGTGCAGTGAGGGTGTGTTCATTTTTCTCGGTTCTTTTTCTAGTTTGTTTTTTTGTGTTTGGATTCCTTATCAGGAATACATACCACAAACCTGTCATACACAGTACCAGGCATACCCTCATTGACTGCATGATGGTCGAGTAGATGTGACAGAAATGGCAGGGGCAACAGGTGCTGATAGATGAATCTGTTGCAGTCGAAGTAATAACTAAGCTTGTGAGGAACCTAGTGCTAGTACTCGAGTAACCTCCTCTGTATGTGTGAGCCTGCAGTCCTACAGAGCACCCAGGTGACATGTATGATGACTAGGTGGCTGTGATAAGGGTATGTATGCAAGGTCACACTGTCTTCCACAATTGCCCCTCACACACTGTTGCATGTAAACACACCTGGCAAAAATGTACATATACAGCTGTACCTTGGCTATGAAAAGGTCACTGTGTTTCCACTCCACCTTACTCATCATTGATACTGTCAGCAGGCCCACAGCCTGCAGACACACAGACACCTGGAACATAAGCAGACTACAGTACGTGTCACTACAGCAGTACTAACAGCAATAGTGTATCATGGCTAACAAGGTACATACATCTCAATGTGCACCCATAACTACTGCCAGCAGACAGCACCTTACACACCATGACATTGCTACACTGTACTATAGTCACCCTGTGCATCAGAACCATATGAGGATGTTTGTGCATCGATGGTATGGATAACAGGGTTGTGGCACAAGTATCATCACATGCACAGAGTGTGGTGTTGGATCACCAGAGGCCTAACCTGGGCCATATGACTGGTATCATGTGTGTGTATGTGCATGTCTGAAGGGGTGATGTTCAACTGGGCCATGCAGAGGATCTGTGTGTGTCTGGTGGTGACTGGCCTGTGATAATGATGTGTGAGTGCTTGCACACCATCAAGTGATGTAGATGCCCAACACAGACCTAAGTTGGACAGCCATGGAGAGTACATTGCAGGATACATGGTTCACCATCTCCCAGCAGGGACACTGTAAGTGGTTCTTCCAGGAATATTAGTGGCACTGCCAGGCCCAAGGACAAATGCAGTACTACTCCCTGATGGTGACTGCTGTCTGCTGGATCCGCATCCCTGATGGGACTGGACAGGGCAACATGCCTATGGCATGCTCTGATGTGTCATGGACAGCACCCTCCCATTGGTAGTGCTGTTGGTTGGTAGTGCTGTTGGTACTGCTACTATGGGACTGTGAATGTGCACAGCCACATGGGATCACAGCTGATCATGTTTCTGACCTACGTCCACCTGGCCAATGCCCTACTCCCACCACATGCTCAAGCACAGACATTGCATGGTCGAGCAGTGACGATGTCTCATCCCACTGTGTATCCATGATATCAGAAGATGACCTATGGCATCACAAATACCATGGAGGTCATTGCACATGGCAGGGAGTGTTGCATTCATGACCCTGAGCATCTGTCTAGTGTTGCAGTCAATGCACACCTGTGACTCCATGATGGACCATAACATGCCTGTAGTGACACCTGTTGTGGCACTTGCGGCAGGGGCTTAATGGGCAGCAGCCTTCTGTCAATCACCCTTGTCCATCTGCCTGTGACCTTGCCTGATCTCTGCCTAAGGCTGGTGTCTACACTCACACTCGCCATACTCAACACACTAGCCTGTTCCATGCCACCATCCTTAACCTGTCTATTATCCATGGCTGCTGGTTTAGGTTATGTGTGGACATACTGACTGGGTGTGGGGACATGTTAGGTAAAAATGTCATACCAAACAAAGGCAGGGATTCAGGCACCAATACTCACACCTGTGCCTCACTATGACCACCATCATCATGGTTGTGAGGGGAGGGACACCAACCCCTGTGTTCACCTGCAAGGGGAAGACAACATATGTGAATTAATACCCTGCAGTATTATGTTTGCTGATACACACACACACACACACACACACACACACACACACACACACACACACACACACACACACACACACACACACATACACACATACACACTCTTGGTACAGTCTGGCACAGCTGTGACACCTGTGGGCCATTCAGGGCAGACCTTATGGTAGTTCTGCTTGATGCAGTCCATTTCTTTCACTGCTACTGTACAGCCCACAATGAAGGATGACAAATCCTACTGTGTGATGGGCCTAGTAGCAGAATGGTAACTGTGGCCAAGACCAAGGCTATTAGAGTGAGCTATTCAGTGTCACCAAGTGCATATGCACATACTGTAAGAGCTGACTTACTGCTATACAGACCACACACAATGACAAGGTGCAACGACATGTGATGATAACTGATGAAGGGACAAGACTATACACTATCACTGAAGTACCTATACAGCTCAGACTCACAGGGATTCATTTCAGACAACATAACAGGACAGTCTGCAATACATACAGGAAACATGCAAAGTACTAGGTACATAGCTTCATAAGATGATACCAGGCTATTGACCCTGATGCCCTCAGAAGCTTGGCTCAAACTTTCGCACATGTCCCTTCCAAGCCAGCACCTGTTTCCCCTGTCCAGCTGGGACACATGCGGGATCCCAGGAGTGTCCCATCCATTTCCCATACAGTCATCCAGCTTCTTTTTCAAGAGGGCTATATAAGTACTCTGCTAGACATGGGGAGAGAGTGTATTTTACAGACAGTGCATTGTGTGGGATACTACACTATCCCACCAACATGTACTATACGTGTCACAGACCAGGTGAGGACCTTGTGTGCATGATGTGTGAGTGGAGTTTGTCTTACAGATATGCAAAAATGCCATCAAGGCTGGTGTGGAAATGGACTTGTATGCCAGACACCGGTCACCTATGATCAGTCTGTATAAGACTGAGTACAGGGACAGAGCTTTCAGCCTACCTGTATTGGATGGGTGTTACAGACCCTGGATTTGCCTGGTCAGGAGCCTCTGTGGTCTCTGCAACTGCTGCATTTGCTTGGCAAGGATGCCAAAGGAGTCATTGTACTTGATAATGCATCTGATAAGGGTGGAGTACAGGGTTGTTGTGGCCTCCTGGTCTCTGCATGACATACCCATATGTGTGTGAGGCGGACTGTGTAGACAGCCTTCCATACAATGGCGCCCACATGATGGGAAACTGTCAGGTTGCTACCAACCTCAGTGCACAAGTCACCTCACACCTGATTGCATGCTCAGTACATTATTACTGTCATAATTAGTGTGGATGATATCTGCCACAGCAGGGAGAATGATGCCTCTCCTTACATTCAGTTTGTGGAAATGCTTCTTGCACCAGTCATTAAGTGGGTGAGGGCCTCTTGGGAATACTCACATCAGTAGGGGAATGCAAGACAATGGCCAGCTTGTAAGCATCTGTACACCTGGTCAGCCACAGACCACTGCTTTTGTCCTGTACCTCAGATACGTATATCTCAAACAGTAGAGGTCCCCAGACTGATCCTTGGGGTACACTGCTTTAGAAGGCCCTACTACTAGAGGTGGGTTCCACTACTTTGACCGAGTGGGTACTGTCATTGGGCCAGTTAGCTACCCATCTGGTAACATACAGGTTGATGCATAGCTGTGTAGGTGTATGTATCTTGGCTACCTGGGGATTATTGTGAGAGAATTGGGCTAAGTGAACATAAGCATTGCTTACCATCTTCCCCTCGTCCTTGTGTTTGTTGACCACTTCAGAGAGGTTGACCAGGTTTAACAGGCCTGATCTCCCTTTGACAATACCATGCTGTGTTGGCTCAGGCATTTTGAGGTTGCCAGTGTCCCTGTTCATAATGTCCTTGGTATTGCCTTCCATGCCCTTGCAGAGCAGGCTAGTTAGGCTGATGTGAATATGACTTGCTGTGTCGGTGGATTGCTCCGCCTTTGTGTATAGGGATGGCAGTGTTTGTCCTCTGTGCAGATAGGATGACAGTGGTGCTCAGGCATTGGTTGATTACAGTGCATAATGGATCTGAGAGCTCATGCCTGTTTTCATGTATGATGCAATCAGGGATGGTATCAGGCCTATGGAGACTTTGGTGTGCTGCCTTTGAGAAGGCATTATGGACCTGCTTCCTGATGATGATGAGGGGAGGGGTGCAGGTGCTGTGCATGCATATGTGTAGTGATGGGGGGACAGGGGGTGATGTTTACACTAAACATGTCTGCAGCCAATCACCTATATCAATGTCATATGTGTATGTGGTGTTATTGACCACCACTACAGAGCAGATGTGTGTTATCTCTGGGATTGCAGACACATGTGTGGAAGGCCTAGTGATTTGCCTTGGTGGATGTGTCCACTTTGCACTCAAAGATAGCCTTAGGGTAGTTCAACTGTGACCTTATTTGCTTGTGCAGACCAAGGTGACATTGCTTCCAATAAGGCACCTGTTCCTTCTTCACCCTGTTCAGCAATTATTTCCACTTATTTTGGTATATGTGTATTGCTGCTGTCCACTAAGGATGTTTTCCCTACCTTGAGTTAGATGATGTCCTGTCAGGTATTGCTGAATCCATATAGCTATTAAGGTGCCCACATAGTATTGTGATGTGGGCCTGGACACTACTGCTAGATTCAACTGATGGGACATTGGCTGTAAAGCTATTTCTACCTTCTCTGAGGAGATTTCTAGTCTGTTGTGTAAAGTTAAGTTTGTTTGACCCTGACAAGGGGGGGGGGGGCAGCAGGGGAGATGGTGACCTGAACAGTGATGGCTATGTGGTCAGATCCTATGAAGAAGGATGACACTGTAGGAGTTCTGCATTGACTACTCCTTTTGGTTAGGACCAAATACTGGATATTTCCACTTTTCATAGGAGTGTTGTCCAGCTGATCCGCTGCATTGCCATTGACAAAGCTGAGGAATCTCTGTGCATTCATGTTTAGGTGGCATAGGTCATGTACACTATGACTGGGTAGTTGACGTCACCCAGGAGCATTGTATAAAATTGAATCTTAACAGATTCCAGCAAGTCCTGATAGGTGTGGTTGGTGTCCATAGTCATGGTTGGAGGCCTGTAGCTAGCTATGATTTGGGTACGTGTTTTGTCAACTGTTAACTGCACTCGGGATGTCTTCCATTCATCATACTGTTTGGCCAGCCTGGAGGTGTGTATGTGTATGATAACATTCAACACTCCACCTCCTGTGGCTTTGCAGCCCACCATTTGGGGTCTAAATGTATGATGGGATGAGTAACCTGTCAAGGTTAGTGTGCTCTTCACAGCTACAAAGCAGGTGTCAGTGATTGAACAAATGTCGGCATCCTACAGGCCTACACTTGCATTGACATGGGTTTCATGCTTAGACACCTAGCTCCTGTTAGAGCAAGACATCTGCACAAAGGCACACATCACTGGTGGGTAAAGGCTGGAAAATAGTGACACTTTATGAATCTAGCTGAAACACACTTAGTTGCCAGCAAAGACAGTGTCACATTCTCAGGTCTACTTCACAGGATATAACATCTGACAATCAAATGTATGCTATTATGTTATGCGTTCAGTCTTTAATGGGTTGCCAGTGATGTGCCACACAATACACAACTGTATGAGGCATTGACTGCAAATATGAGGCAGACGTGGTCAGTCGGCAAAACTCTGGACAGTTGTCAGGTATGGGCTCAGTATATAAAATACAGTTCAACACACACTTCTGTGCCTGTTGTGTACTATGCACATACCCTATATAAGTCTCTTACATTTGTAAGACAAGCATATGTATCATAGTAACATTCACAAGTGACATATGAATATTTACAACATCCCAGGTAGCTGGGCTAGCAGTGTCATACTCAGTAATGGACAACAGACACTCCAGTAGAAGTCATACATGAGCTGACCTTTGCTGGGGTGATTCAGGGGCCGGAGATGTGATCCATGTCAATGTAGACCGGGCAAGCAGGAATGGCCATAGGTGCAGGACAGCAGCATGTGAGTTCAGCAGGTCTTGCTGCAACCTAGTGTTTAACTTCCTATTTGACATTATTGCATTCCCCCTTCTGTATTCCATTACAAGCTTACATGATTGACATACCTGTTATAGTGCTGAAGAGTTTCCTCAGAATAATCAAAATGGTTAGGTTTGTGTAGTCACAGTCTGTCTTTGTGTAGATGGGTTCAGACCTGTGTTGCATGGGCAGCAGCTTGCCTTTTATAGGTAATGCTCATGAGCAGGTGATGGCCTGTGCATCAATCGGTGTCTCCTACTTGCTACTTGAATCCAGAGCAGCTGTGTTGTCTTTCCATTAGCCAATGCCATAGCAACACAGTGCTATAATTACATCCTTCATGTGGGCCTTGCCCCTTTTCCTTGTCTGTGTGGAGGACATTATGGAAGTATGGGGGCTACAGCTTCACAGACAGTAGGTAGAAATACCTATCAGGACAAGACATGTGGAGACAGCCCAACAACATGGGGGACAAATCTCAACAATAGGGTACAGATTGTAAGTAAGTATTACTGTTATACACATAGAGGATTGCTAGATTAACAGGTTTTGTCTGGACATGCATTTTAACCCAACCACTGGGGATGCAGAAGCCAGTGCATTTCTTTGTGCTGGTCCCAAGCCTGGATAAATGGGGAGGGTTGCATCAGGAAGGGTATCTGGCATAAAATTTTGCCAAATCATACATGCGAATAACAGTACAGATATACATACTGGATCGATCGAAGCCCGGTTTAACATCGACTGCCACCACTACTGTTGGCCAACAGGGTGCTGGCAGAAATTGGGCTACTGTTTGCTGAAGGAGGAGAAGGGGGAAAAGCATGCCCGAAGGCAGGTAAAGGCTAGGACTATGGTAGTGAGGTTTGGAACTTTGAATGTTGGCAGTATGACTGGTATAGGGAGAGAACCATTAAAATCCCTCCCAATTAACAAAGCAGTCGAATACTTCAACTCACCATTTCTAACAATCCTTGATCATCATGCCCCAATACGCTGTACAAGAAATAAAACTAAACCTGCTCCTTGGCTCTCAAACAATACCAGGCAACTAATCATTCATAGAAACAAATCTTGGGCTAAATGGCGAACTACTAAGAACTCTACAGATCATCTAACCTTCAGACAGCAAAGAAATAACACTAAAAAAGCCATCCTACTAGATAAAAAGAACTATTATCTCCACCTACAACAATCCTCCCTCAAGGAACCTCAGAAGTTTTGATCTACTATTAATAAAATTCTTTATCCAGGTGCAACTATTACCCCCATTCCCTCAGGTGCTAATCCTGAAAACTCAACTGAAACAGCAAATGCCTTTAACTCTTTCTTTACCAATACTATCCAAACTCTGGCTAGCCAACTATCCCCCAATATCTCACAACTACAAACTTCCACCTCCAAGTCACCCCCAGTATTCAAGTTAGAACCAGTACCAACATCATATATTCGATCCCTTCTCCAAAAGCTAAAAGCAAAATCCCCCTCTGCTGATAAACTCCCAGCTGAATTCCTGCAAATAGCATCTAAAGCCATAGCTTATCCCATCTCCATATTGATAAATCGAACCATAAACGAAGGTATTATCCCATCCATCTGGAAAATTTCTCATATTATCCCATTACACAAAGGTGGTAGCTCCAACGACACGTCCAACTATCGTCCTATAGCCCTGCTCTCTCCACTTGCAAAAATAATGGAAAAGTGTGTCCACAAACAGCTAATGAACCATCTTCTCCATCACAACCTTCTAGCTAACTGTCAACATGGATTTAGACCTTTCCATAGTACCTCTTCTGCCTTGCTTTCCTTCACTAACTGTATCAACGAGAACCGCAACAAAAATATCCTCTCCTCAGCAGTCTTTGTTGATTTATCAAAAGCTTTTGACATGGTTAATCACCAAATCCTTCTTCACATCCTAAAGTCCTACTCACTGAATCCACTTTCAATGAACTGGTTCACATCATATCTAGATAACAGACAGCAGGCTGTACTCTGGCAAAATAGACTATCAAACCTTCTGCCCATTACATTAGGTGTTCCACAAGGATCCATTTTAGGCCCTCTCTTGTTTTCCATCTACATCAATGACCTTCACTTAGCCATCCCTCTCTCCACATGTATTCAATATGCAGACGACTCTACTATAGTCTGTGCAGCCACCTCTCAAGCTGAACTTCAGGCTCATACACAAACAGCTTTTAATATAGTAGAGAACTGGTTCTCTGACTGCTGCCTCCTACTAAACCCAAAAAAAACTAAACTTTTACTCTTTACACCAACCCAAAAGACTACACCAGTACACTTCGGTATCACATCAAATAATGGCACCCTTATTTCTTCTGATCTAACCACTAAACTCTTAGGAATCACAATTGACAACAATCTCAACTTTGATACCCACATTAATGCCACAGCAAAATCAGTTAACCATAAATTAGGATCCCTCTACAGAATTAAACCTTTTCTTACACCACTGGCCAGGTCCACTATAGCTAGAACTCATTTACTCTCAATTCTTCTTTATGCCTCTCCCATTTACACCAACCTCTCTAAAAAAAACCTTCACAAACTAGTTATATCCTATAATAACATTGCCAGGTTCGCTACAAGCTCCCCTTTTACAACTCATCACTGTCTTAATCTGAAACAACTAGGCTGGTTAGAATTTCTTAATCAGATACAATTTCTGCAACTTACAATAACATACAAGGCCCTTTATCAACCCCATAATACCCCCACAGTCTCTAGCTTCATTATACCATACATTAATCTCAAAAATTTACGCTGCTCTAACAAAATGCTTATGCATATTACTAAATCTAAAAACTTAGCAGGTGATTCCTTGTTCTCTAACTCTGTCGGAAAAGGATGGAATCAATTACCACCCAGCCTTACATCTCTGTCCTCTCTCCCACTTTTTAAAAGAAATCTCAAGCTATATTTCAATAATCACTGGTTATGCCCATGTTCTAACCCTGACTAACATTCTCTTGACTATAATATTTTACCTTTCTCCTATTACAACCCTCTTAGATTACTTCTATATCCTTTTCTCTCACATAGAGATAAGTGTTACTAGTACACCCTTCTAAGACTTGCTTCCAGTATTTACATACTACTATTTTTTTATGTTCTTTTACAATTTCCTTAGCTTACATGTTTAGGCTAAATTTGTTGCAGTATAAATCTGCCTTAATCATGTAATTATTGCTGTATAAAACTGCTTCTATACCATTCTCTAATAATTGTTTGTATAAATATATATATAATATATATATAAATATGCTGTATAAAAATGTTATTATGTTATTCTCTATTAATTGTATGTTTTTTCCCTGGAGCATTTCTCCCCGGGCCTCTACTGAAAATGGACATATATCCAGTTAGACTAGCCCGGTCAACAAATGTAAAAATAAATAAAAATAAAAATAAATATGATGGAACAGAAGGAAGGTTGATATACTGTGTGTGCAAGAGACCAGATGGAAGGGGAACGAGGCTAGGTGTATCGGAGGTGGGTTCAAATTGTTTTATCATGGTGTGAATGGGATGAGAAATGGCGTAGCGGTTATCCTGAAGGAACAATATGCTAAGAGTGTTTTGGAGGTGAAAAGAGCGCCAGATAGAGTAATATTTATGAAGATGGAAATTGATGGTGTAATGATGAATGTTATTAGTGCATATGCTCCACAAGTTGGGTATGCGATGGATGAGAAAGAAACATTTTGGAGTGAGTTGGATGAAGTGGTGATGACTGTACCCAAGGTTGAAAGAGTGGTGATTGGAGCAGATTTCAATGGGCATGTTGGTGAAGGGAACAGAGGGGATGAGAAAGTGATGGGTAGGTATGGTGTTAAGCAAAGGAATGCAGACGGTCAGATGGTAGTGGATTTTGCGAAAAGGATGGACATGGCTGTGGTGAATACGTATTTTAACAATTGGGAGGAGCATAGGGTAACATACAAGAGTGGAGGGTGATGAACACAGGTGGATTATATCTTATGTAGAAGGGCCAGTCTGAAAGAGATTGGAGACAGTAAAGTGGTGGCAGGGGAAAGTGTAGTTAGGCAGCGTAGTATGGTGGTTTGTAGGATGACATTGGTGATCAAGAAGAGGAGGAGGAGTGTGAGGGCAGCACCAAGGATCAAATGGTGGAAACTGAAATAGGATAATTGTGAGGTGGAGTTCTGGGAAGAGTTAAGACAGGCACTGGGCGGCAGTGAAGAGTTACCGAATATCTGGGTAACTACAGCAGAGCTAGTAAGGGAGATGGCTAGAAAGGTGCTTGGTGTGGCATCTGGAAAGAGGAAGGAGGACAAGGAGACCTGGTGGTGGAATGAGGAAGTACAGGAAAGTATACAGAGAAAAAGGTTGGCAAAGAAGAAGTGGGATTGTCAGAGAGATGAAGAAAGTAGACAGGAGTATAAAGAGATGAGGTGCATGGCAAAGAGAGAGGTGACGAAGGCTAAGGATAAGGCATATGAAGAGTTGTATGAAAGGTTGGACACTAAGGAGGGTGAAAAGGACCTGTATTGATTGGCTAGACAGAAGGACTGAGCTAGTAAAGATGTGCAGCAGTTAAGTGTAATAAAGGATAATGAGGGAAAGTACTCACAAGCGAGGAGAGTGTGTTGAGCAGATGGAATGAGTCCTTTGAGGGGCTGATGAATGAAGAAAGAAGGTTGGAAGATGTGCGGATAGTAAATCATGAAGTGCAGTGGATTAGCAAGGAGGGAGTAAGGATAGCTATGAAGAGGATGAAGAATGGAAAGGCTGTTGGTCCAGATGACATACCTGTGGAAGCATGGATGTTTTTATGTGAAATGGCAGTGGAGTTTTTAACTAGATTGTTTAATGAAATCTTGGAAAGTTAGAGGATGCCTGAGGAATGGAGAAAAAGTTTTTTGGTACTGATTTTTAAGAATAAGGGTGATGTGCACAGCTGTAGGAATGGCAGAGGGATTAAATTGATCAGTCACAGCATGAAGTTATGGGAAAGAGTAGTGGAAGCTAAGTTAAGAAGGGAGGTGATGATTAGTGATCAGCAGTATGGTTTCCTGCCAGGAAAGAGCACTACAGATGCGATGTTTGCACTGAGGGTGAGGTCTGCGGTGGGAGTGACGGATTAGTTTATGGTGAAGGTGGGATTACATCAAGGATCAGCTGTTAGCCCTTTCTTATTTGCAATGGTGATGGACAGGTTGACAGACGAGATCAGACAGGCATCCCCATGGACTATGATGTTTGCAGATGACATTGTGATCTGTAGTGAGAGTAGGGAACAGGTGGAGGAGACCCTGGAGAGGTGGAGATATGCTCCAGTGAAAAGAGGAATGAATGTCAGCAGGACTAAGACAGAATATATGTGTGTGAATGAGAGGGAGGATAGAGGAATGGTGAGGATGCTGGGAGTAGAGGTGGTGAAGGTGGATGAGTTTACTTGGGATCAACAGTTCAGAGTAATGGTGAGTGTGGAAGAGAGGTGAAGAAGAGAGTACAGGCAGGAGGGAGTGGGTGAAGAAGAATGTCAGGAGTGACTTCTGACAGACGAGTACCAGTAAGAGTGAAAGGGAAGGTATACAAGATGGTAGTGAGACCAGTTATGTTATATGGGTTGGAGACAGTAGCATTGACAAAAAGACAGGAGTCAGAGCTGGACGTGGCAGAGTTAAAGATGTTAAGATTTGCACTGGGTGTGATGAGGGTGGACAGGATTAGGAGTAAGTATATTAGAGGGTCAGCCCAGGTTGGACGGTTTGGAGACAAAGCCAGAGAGGCAAGATTATGTTGGTTTGGATGTGCTGAGAAGGGTTGCAGAGTATCTTGGGAAAAAGATGCTAAGGATGAAGCTGCCAGGCAGCAGGAAAAGAGGAAGGCCTAAGATAAGGTTTATGGATGTGGTGAGAGAGGACATGCAGGTGGTTGGTGTGACAGAGAAAGATGCAGAGGACAGGAAGAAATGGAAATAGATGATCCACTGTGGCGACCCCTAACAGGAGCAGCCGAAAGAAGAAATCTGGACATGCATTTTCTGTGTGACTTGACATCTGACAGTGATATGTCTCTGACATACCTCTCAATTGCCCAGATGTCCACAGACTGCCCAGAGGTTTGCCTGTTATGTTTGGTCAGTTCCTCAGACAATATCTGTTTTTGAGAAATCAGTAGAATAATGGGAGGATTGTAGTCAGCAAATGTTGACATCCATTAGTGTTTCAGACATCATATCCTGCAGGGATGTTATGTTACAACAAACCCTGTAACGCCAGCAACTGTTTCAGTTTGTAACACCATTATGTGAGATATGTCCCTCTTTTTGGCCCCCTATCCCACAAGTATGTCATGCTTGTCCAGAGGTCTTGCAGTAAGAAGTACAGAGGTATGCTATATCATTATTTAGTGACTACACACCTAATATCATCCCAGTGACTTAGCAGACTCCTAGAAGTGGTATTCAGCAGTGGCCATAAATATGGACAACATCCGGCCAGTCTGTGGAAATCTGTACAGTTGAGAGTTATGTATATCTAGACACTGTTAACAGACTACCACGATTGTGTGTAAATGTTTGTTGGGCTGAGTAGGGACAGTAGCAGATGTGAGTGTCATAGATCCTTTTCTATCTGACTGTGCATGCTGCTACAGTTGCTGATGGTCTATCAGGTGTATATGTGTGTAAGGGTAGGCTGAGAAATGTCCTGTAACACATCAGGACTCACAGTAGACTGTGAGTTGAACCAGTATATGTCAGTGTAGTGTGTGATTGGCAATCAGGATATGTTTGTTCAAACAGTTGTTGTACTCTACA
Organism: Protopterus annectens; assembly: GCF_019279795.1. NCBI lineage: Eukaryota > Metazoa > Chordata > Ceratodontiformes > Protopteridae > Protopterus > Protopterus annectens. The sequence goes on from NC_056739.1 coordinate 718,243,491, forward strand.
GTTCATTTGGGGTACTGGTATGTTGCTGTGACTGGTGAAAATGGTTGTGCATGGACATGTCTGCACCAATATCTGCTTTTCCCTACAGTTTTATCCCTGTACTTTATGATATATTTGGAAATACATGGATAATTCCCCAGATCTGATTTGGAGTAGTGTTGTGTTGGTCTTACTGTGGTTCAGAAGGTGCTGGATGAAATGATTGGTAGCTCTCAATGTTTTTCTTCTTCTGTTCCATGACTGCAGCCATCCCTCTCCACTGTCCAGATATCTAGACACTGTCCAGATGTGTGGCTCATATGTTTGTTCTGTTCCCCATAACAGTTGTGGGTTTCTGACAAATCACTGGGATGATGTTCAGCATTGACATCAGTAAATGATATTTATTTGTGTTTCAGACCTGGACTCTATCAGGAATTATATGTTAAATCAAACCATGATACTCTAGCAGACTTCTACGCATACAACAGCCATATTTTAAAGATGTCATTATTGTTTGCCCTTTATTATTCCGCCCGCTTTGTTAGGTTTTTTGCAGATGTCTTGCAGTAAGAGGTTGTTTATCTATCTACATATATATATATATATATATATATATATATATATATATATGTATGTATATATATATCTGGATTCACTTTAGAAGCTCAAATTCCCAAAATCTCGAACTTCATATGGTCGAAACGAAAAGATCGAGTTTTGGAAACTCGAACTTCAAAAATGAAACCCCAAAAAAAAGTCAAACATCGCTTTTGCAGGGGGGCTACGCCCCCTGCACCCCCCTACTTAAATATACCAACTCCGAGATCGCTCTACAGTGGGGAAAAGGGAAATCTCCCATATTGCGCTGTATGCGGAAGCACAAAACGGGAGATTTCCCACTTCCTGTCAACACCGCAAAAAGGATAAAAACATTACGTACACACAGAGTGTACAAGAAGCCTTGCCTCTGTGTGCACGTAATGTTTTAAGGTAAGTAAAGTGTTATTTTTTAAAACTTTACATATTCAATTTACTGAAATGTCGATCATATGGTCTCGACCATATGACATTCGAGATTTCAGTAATTCGATTATGTAAAGTGCTTTTATATATATATGACTTAGCAGACTCCTAAAAGTGGTATGTATATATAAAATACGTATATTATGTATATATATATATATATATATATATATATATATATATATATATATAAATATGTTTGTATTTATATATACATATATATGTATATAAGAGTACTACAGATCTATATTTTTCCCTTATGTTATATGACTGTAGTGCATGATATGTTTGTAAAAACATTACAAATTCTTGCAGCTTAGATGGTGTAGAGGTATGTTGTTGTGTTTGTAGTGCATAGGGTTCTGGGTCCAAGACTTGGAAGTAATTACTTTTTTCATTAATGTTAATGACCAGAATGCATGATATGTTTGTAAAAGCATTACAAATTCCCACAGCTCAGGTGGTATAGTGGTACGTTGCTGTGATTGTAGTGCCGGTGTCATGAGTTTGAGAGTTAGCAGGACTGATTATTTTGTCGCTGGGCAGAACAAGGGCTGATGTAGACAGAGTGATTAAGGCACTTTTAAGCAGTTGTAAGTGGGTTTGCATGGTTATGCGTGAAGCTAAGTGATGCTAACAGATGGTTAAATCCTCTTAGCTTAATTTTAGTTAAAGAAAAGAAAAAAGGGTGATAGGAAAGTGGTGAAATGGGAGCAAGCAAAGGTTAAAACATTAGGAAAAGCAACTAGGGATGTGCAGGATGGGTGTAGGAAAGGACCATAGCTCTATATTTCTTCTGCAGGAATAGCTGTATATAATGTGTAGAATTTGGAATTAACAGTCTTACACCCCACAGGGGGTGTTGGTGACAACATTTTGTAGAATAATTTGTGGGCACATTGATTAATTTTACTGTAAATGGGGATGAAATGTAGAGCTCTGTATGGGCAATGATGTTTTTGTCCGACAGATGCCCTTTTTTTAGGTGAGAGTGGGATTTTGGGGAAAGGCTGTAGGTATGTTTGGGGAGGTAGGTTTGGTAGGATAGGTAACATTTGTAGACAGACAAAACACACAAGACAGCAGATACTAGGGGTATATGACACATGAGGGGGTAAACACCTTGGACGGGAAGGGTGGTTGGGAATCAGAGGCCCATGAGCCCCCAAATGGATACAGTGGGACTGAGGTCCCCACCCATGGACAGTCAACACTGCACCTTTATGGCCCTGAAGATGGTTGTGCTGGGTGCTGAACAAGAGGGGCAGCCTGCCCCTCAAGGTGCACCAGCAGCCCTCCATCTGGTGCAGCTGCCTACCCAATTCAAAACAGATAATGCTGTGCACCATATCCCACAGCATTCTGCAGGTGATGGGCTCCTCTCTGTGCCTGCACCCAGGGGGGATGTCTCAGTCCCCTGAGGTGGTTCCACCCGAAGGTGGTGCAGGACCAGCGGAGGAGGAGGATGTTCTGGGTTGGGTCCCAGACTTGCTGGGACCCAATGCCATGGGGTCTATATTATATAAGTGAACACACTGAATTGTGAATGCTATATAATTGACCCAGAATCCCTGAATACCCAAAATGTCGAACACACTGATCAGCAATTTTTTTCCAGGGAAAAAAAATCACTGATCCGTTAAAAAAAAAATCAAAACACTAAGCCCCCCACAGCCCCCTTACATAGGTATACCAACTCTGAGATCACACCACAGTGGAGGAATTAGCAAGTCTCAAAAACAGGGCAGTGATTTTTTTTCCTAGGAAAAAAAATCGCTGTTCTGTTCTTTCGGTATTTTGCCATTTCATGTAATGATGTTTGACTAAACAGCATTCGCATTTCATTGCGTTCACTAAAATAATAGGGACCTGTGCCATGACTAGATGGGGCAGAACAGGTGGATCCACCAGGATCTGCCTTCCCAAATGTGCTATGGTGTTGTGGTTTTCCCAGATATATTGGTTAGTCATGTACAACACATTGCAAAATTAGTTATAACAGCATGCATGGGTGTTCCCATTAACCTAAACCAATAGATATGAAACAGTTGCATAGCAAATAGAACACATACAAAAATGGAACAACAGTAAGCATTTTAACAGCATGCAAGTTACATTGACAGCAGCAAGTCACTAATAATGGTATTTAAACAAGGTATGTTAATATGTAACCAATGAAATATATGAACAATAATAGAACACATGTCCCAACAATAGATTTTGAGAACAACATACCCGCAGTATATGATTAATAATTATTGATGCAGATGATGGGTGGGGGAGAGAATAAAAAGTCCATTAACAACTGTATTGGCTTCTATTTTTTTACAACAGTTCTGCTCAATACGTTACAGGTCTTCCTTCACTTTACATCTACCTATGGCCCATAGCTTTTGTGGCACATACATACCTGTTAGACTGTCAACCTGTAATGGCATGGGGCAGACTGGGTGAACTGCAGCTACTTTACTGATGGGGAATTTTACATGTCAGGGTTACATACTTGAAAAAGAAGGGGTACCCTGCAGTGATGTGTGAGTCTGCTACTAACATAGTTCACCTGGACTCCTATCTGTGTCCAATGTGATTGGCAGCAGTGACCACTAACCCTGGCAGCATTACACTTGAGAGACATGTATCAGGAAGAGGACACGATGTATGTACCTATCCTGCTGTCATTTGCAGGCATGGGTTTGGACAGTGGGACAGTTGTACACGTATATTGTTATATCCTTCAAACAGCTACTACAAACATTTCATTACTAGTAAGACCTGCAGAGAAAATATTGGTTACCAGTATATGACTGTTTCTACAAATATTCAATATTTCTTGAGTATATATATTTGTACCACTCCTTGGATTTGAACCATGTTTGGGTGTGCTAAAATGAACTATAGGGCTGTTTCTCATCACACTGGGCTACTGGGGAACTGCTGTCTCTTGTTTAACTGTTTTTTCTCCTAATACTCTGTGGGTTAGACAGTCTGACCTTGTAATCCTGAGATTCATGCATGACAGATAGTTACTGTACTGTGTAGTAATCCTTTGAAATTATAAGATCTGGAAAGCAAAGGTTAACACTAGGCACTGCAGCAGGGGACACACTATAATACATTTGAAATTAGTAATCAGGGTTTGGATCTTAGTGCATAACATATGTCATACTTCATGTATAGATTTACAGCTCCACAAGCTATTGTTTTGCATACTAGCTGATTCTCGGAACAACCTCTGTTAATTCATGCTGTCAAAGCCATATTTTCTGTGCAGAAACTGTACACATTCTACTTCTACAACAACATACCAGAATAAACGCAACAGTTGATGGTTTAGGTTTTTATTGCAGTGATATGGCACAGTGCTCTACTACTGCATATGCTGTAGATGACTATTAGTCTGGCAAACTTTTCTTTAATCGTTAGACACAGAACACAGTAAACAATTTACTCCTTATTTATTTCACTGTATACTGCAAGGTAGATTTGTACTCACCAGCTTGTCAGTCTCTCTGCATGGGCCTCAGCATTGTTAGCCCTCTCTGCTGCAGCTGTAGGGGGAGAAAGCAAACAAACATTATGCATATCTGTCTATCACATACTCAGGTCAGAATTTGGTACAGCTATATCTGGGACACTTACAAAGTGCTGGAGCATGATTGTCCCAAGTGTCTTGGATCCATTGGGCCATGAGAGCCCCCTTTCTCCACTTTAGGTCGGCATAGTGATGCCATACCTGCTTACCAGTTCAAGGGAGGCCAGTGACACTGGTGATATTGCATGCCAGACAGTCCCAGGCCTCTGTTTTATATTGTGAGCCCTGGTACTGGCCCTGCAGCAGTCTGTCATCATGGTTTACTACACAGAGCACAGCCATGTCTCTAGAATCCAAAATGCCCCAGTGGTGTTCCCGAAAGCACGAGTGCTCGCCAACAGCTAACATAGTTCCTACTCAGAGAAAGCTACAACAGATTCTGGCTGTATTCCCACCTGTTCTGTTTAAATAAGGTTAAATTCCTACCCTTTGCTGTCATTGTATCATTTTGAAAATGCTAGGCTCAGCTAAGCAGTGCACAAATCCGCTAAGCTGAGTTGAACAGTGCTTAAAGGGGTAATTGCTGAGCGCTGCTTAACAGTGTGCAAATCTGGTTAGCTGAGCTGAATGCTGCTTAGAATTCACATTTAAGTAAAGCTTACACTGGATAAGCATAGCTTAGCACTGCTAACCATTGCTCCCTTTTCATGTTAGAAAAATATCAGGATAATGACTTAATTAATCATTACTGACATATTAGTAAGTGTATATGATTTGCTTTACATGACTTCCCTCTATGTGCTTTCATTGTATTACCATGGGGTGTGACTATACTGTATGGGACACTTGTGTTTACATGAGTGATTTCACATGTTGTATGCACTCAGTCTTCCATTTTAGACCAGCTACACTACCCTGGTTGACAAATATCAATTACTACATAATTTAAAATAAAAATAAAATTTTTAACACTGCTTTCCCAATGTAAAAATAATATACATGTCTTGGTACTCGAACCATGAACACCTGCATGTGAAGCTGAGACTCTAACCACCACACTATCACAGCATGAGGATTTTAGCTGTATATTTTTATCTTCTATGGGATGTTTAAGCAATGCTGAGTAGAGGGCCATAACGTGCATACCTGCTCAGCTATGCTTAAACATACCTTAGGATGGTAAAAAATTTAATAAACCCACTTTACTTCCATGTATCTGTACTCCTTGTCAATCACAGTAAGGGAAATAGTAAAGGGGCACATAGGGACAGATTTTAATTATTGCTTTTACAAGTTTAGCAAGTGTGACTGTGGTTTTCTAGAACATCATTGGCAAATCACTTGGGGTTTAAGCCAGAACATACTGACATACATTTGGGTTTCAGACTTCATACCCTTCAGAAAGTCCATGCTAATGTCCCTATATTTGTGCCTTTGTCCCCCATTATTTATGGCTTTGTACAGCTTTTTTGCTCTAGGAGGTTGAGTGGTATGTGAGGCAGGCATCTGGGCATTCTGCAGAAACCTGTACAGTTGAGGGGTATGGCCGTACAGCACTTTTACAATGGCAGACATTTGGGTTTCAGTCTTCATACCCTTCAGGAAGTCCATGGTAATGCAAACCTTTTATTCTATCAACTTTCTGGGTTTTTAAGTACACTATTTAAAATGTGTCCCTATTCTTGTGCCTTTGTCCCCCCATCATACCTCTTAACCTCTAAGAACAAAAAATCTGGACAAAGCTTAAAATAATAGGGGGGGGGGGGCAAATAGGGACAGATTTTAAACTTTGCTCTTACAAACTTAGAAAGTTGATTGAATAATAGGTTTTGCATTAGCGTGAACTTTCTGAAGGATGTGAAGCCTTAAACTCAAATATGTGTCATTATTTAATGAATTCAATCCTCAGCTATTTGCAAGAAACATACAGATTTTTGGAGTAACACACCAAAAATAAGAGGCAAAAATATGGATGTTCTGCGAAAATATGTAGAGTTGAAATGTATGCCACCCCCCATTATTTATAGCTTTGTACAGCTTTCTTGCTCTGAGAGGTGTGTGAGGCAGGCATTTGGGCATTGTGTGGAAACATGTACAGTTGAGGGGTATGGCCGTACAGCACTTTTACAATGCAGGGGGTGTGCATTGATTTCTTGCTCCCCTATCCATTTTAGTGTCCGCGGACACTGAAATACTCATTTTATTTGATTTCAGTGTCCACGGACACTGAAATGTTTCTAAAAAGTACTGTACAGTACTTTCTGAGTGCAGTACATGTGTTAGATTTGCATGTACTACTTCAACATGCCCCCTGCACTCAGTGGTGTTTGTGTCCGTTTAACCTTAGCAGTAGCGCACCTTCATGAATATGCAAGGCATGCTACTGTTAAAGCTAAGGGTAAACAGATACAGTTCACTCCAAGCAGGAATAGCACTATTCCTGCACAGAGTTTATTGAATCCAGGTGAAAATCAAACTTACTCCTTTTCTGGGCCGACCTGGATAAGTGCACTACCCTAGTCTACACATTTAAATAAAAATAAATAAATAAATATCTTAGTGTAACTCTATTTTCAGACATATTTTAGCATTAAAATATAGCAGAATAACCATCACGTATATGCAATAGGTATTTATATGGAGTTATATAAAAACTACTGCTGATTTCATAGATCTCTTTGGGAGTAAAAGTGGTACATAAGGTGTTGCAAAGTTATGGAGTAGTGATATAGTAATGGCTCTAGAAAAAATTATCCTGACAGCAGAATACAATACTAAGCTGCTATCCTCTCCATACGTAATACTTCCATAATTAGTTTACCAATTAAATTACTCTGACAGACCACAGATTTTTCTCGTCTCACCAAATTTCTTTTACACAGAGTGAAATGACAGATACTGCTATCCAGTAATATAAGATAATGCCCAAACATGCCACGGCCTGAAGAGGTAAAGCACTGGAACAATTAAGATGTTGGCTTTTTTATACATAGATATAGAAAGTATGGAATATGACTACTTGTAGCTGTTTATTTTAATACTGGTACAGAAAAGATGGATATTTGTAAGGAATGCTAAACACAGAGTTGGGACCTTGGCCAAACATAGGCAGAGAAAGAGACAGAGATGCTGCCATGTTGCTTGCTCTGAGGAAGTGGGATCTACTTTATTTTCCTTGTGAGATCAATTTTCCTCCTATGTAATTTTATTTTATTTTTTTACTTTTATGAATGTTTGTACAAATGTACTTAATCATGTGCAGTGTACTACTGAATGTACATAAAAATGATGTGTATGCATATGTATATGTACATAGACTTTTTCCCCAGACCTCTGCTGAAAAGTGAACTTCTTGTCTGACTGGATTTCCCTGATAGATGAAAAGCAATAAATAAACGAGTAAATAAATAAATACTGGGTACAGAATTTCCAAAGATCTATGAATAAAAAGGATTCCAATGAGATGGCAGATTTGTAGTATTTTAGTTTAAGAAGTCTTAATGAGAGTCTGTCTCTGAGATGAATAAGGGATAAAGCTTTGACTATAACACAGATGATCTGAGTTCCATTAGCAGCTTGAGCATTAGAGTAACCAGGGGAGGGTGGATCAGAATTGGGGTGCAGATTCTGGCTCTGCCATCTTGGGTGGGAACTGATGTTTTAGTTGTCTGTCTGCCACTTGCAAGAGGGGAATTGCTGGATTTTGAGATCAGCTGGGGATGCAAGCCTGTTTCTCTCAAGCTAGTAATTATGTCTATTTATGCATATGTGTGAAACACATATGCATAAGTATGCGCGTTGGAGGGCCTTCACACTGCTACAGGTGCTTACGTTAGCCATAAGGCATCATGTCAGGGCTAATATTAGGAAAATCCCTATTGCTCAAGCCAGTGAGGGTTTCTGGCCTGTGGTACACTGGGAGACGTGGCTGCAAAAGATCTGAGGGAGAGACAAGGTTACTGGTGACAAGACCCTACCCTTGTGGGTTTGTTGGACTTCTGCTCTAGAATTATCCTCATCACCCCTTTTTTTCCTTATTTTCTCTTTTTGGGGTTAGGGTGTCACATTAGCTGTTGGCACCTTTCTTAATTCATTGTCACTCTCTTACCTTTTCTGACAGTCATGTCCTACTGTTCCAGGACTTATCTCATGCAAGATATTCATCTCTTGACTGGATGCCCTTGTTTCCTCTTGCCTTTTTCCTATTTTTCCCAAATTTTCTTCACCTGATCATCTTCTGTTTTACTGCACAACCACTGCACTGTGTCCTCTTTGACCTTCTCTGCAATTGTATTTACTTCATTTTCTGTTCTGATGTCCTCATTCTTTGTCTGCCCCACAGTGAGCATCCTACTACCTTTTCCAGGCACTTTATCTCCATCACCTCTAGCTTCCTCTAACTTTACTGCCCAGGTTTCTGTACTATACAATAGTACTAGTTGCACCACTGCTTTGTACACCTTACTTTTCAGCTTCTCTGGCATTCTTGTGTCAAACACTTCCCCTAACACTCTGTACCATTTAGCTGCAGCCCCTCTGATTCTAGCTTTGATATCTTAATTTAGACGTTCCTTCTCCTCAACCACCCTTCCCAGATACTTGAAGCTATAACTTTATTCCACTCTTTTTCCATTCTACCTCAATTTTCAGGTTCTGATTCCCCCAATTACTGACATTACAACTGTCTTAACTGTACTCAGTTTCATCCTGTGTGCCTTCAGTTTTGCATTCCATTCCCCTGTCCTTTGTAGAAGTTCTTGATCAGAGTCTGCCTGCAATGCCATGCATGCAGCAACTTTCTTGATCTGTTTCATCCAACCTGTTTGGTAATGTAGCCCATGACCAATATGAACAGCAATGAGCTCAGTACAGAATCCTGATGCACACCCACTCACAATGGGAACCCTTCTGTCCAAATACTATTTGTACTTGTGTCATTGGGTACTTGTACATGACCTGCACAAATTTTTGCAGTGTTTCTGGGACTTTGAACCATTTCGGTACTGCCCAAATCAGCTTTCTTGGGACCTTGTCATATGCTTTCTTCGAGTCTAGGCATACCTAGTTGGACTCTTTATGCATCTCCAGCTTCTTTTCTGTTCTTTGTCTTACTGCAAACATTGGGTCAGTTGTGCTGCATCTTGCTCTGAATCCAAACTGCTCATCTCTCATTTTATATTTTACTACTCTGGGATTTGTTTATCAATCACCCTCTACATCACTTTCAAGGAGTGTGACAACACTTTGATACCAACATGCTGCCCATAGTCATGAACATCTCCATTGTCTTGCACACTGGCACTAAAAGGATTTTCTTCAGTCATCTGTGATATACCTATCTCCATACCATTATGAGTAGCCTCTTGTGCCATTTCTCCCATAACTCACCCAACATCTCAATAATATGTGCCATGACTTCATCTGAGCATGCTCTTTTCCCTAAATTCATTTCCCTTAGTGCTGCTCTTAATTTTTCTAGGCTGGGGGCCTTTTTCCTCTTTCAATATAAGCTATGTATGGGACAGTACAGCTTTTGTGGAGTTTTCTGCATTCAGAAGTGATGGAAGTACTCCTTCCACCTGCTTTGATGTCTTGTGGACTGCTGAACAGATTGTTGCTGGTATTTATTATGACTGGTGTCTGATTTTATTTATTTGAAATTTGTTTACCAGGAAAATCTGACTGAGATACCATCTCATTTTCAGTGCAAGCCTGAAGAGAAAAGCACCACACTGACGTAAGAAGGTTACAGTTAAATGAAGCATTACAAAGCCTAATAGAGAAGAATGACATATTAAGTAAACATTCAGCTTCAGTTCATACACTGTGAACCTGTGCATACATAGTGCAAATATTTGGACAGCTATAGCAAGATGAAAGAGAAAATTGTCAATAGATAAAGTAGTCACGAGTTGCAGTTCGTAGACGATTACATTAAAGACACTGAGTACACTCTTTGGAACAGAGATGACTAGATAATATAGCCTAGGCAAAAAATATATCGGTTTAAATACTTTACCTTTTCATTTCTGTCCTATTTTTTAAATCATTGCAGTTTAATATTCAGAGAGTAGGTTAACCAAGTATGAAATGAATAAATTTTACTAATCCCTTCTCTCTGAAAATAGTCAAAGTATGCTGGTGGTGGAAGGAGGGAGGGAGGGACTAGTTCAGCCTAGGATTGTGCAGCAGAGACAGATTTTATTTAGCTAGTCTTTTAGTATTTATTTGAAGTTGGAGAGGTTAGAGATAGATCTAATTTGCAGAGGGATAGAATTCCATTTTTAGCAACAGAGTATGAGTACAGACTTTGGGCAGATAATTTGTGGGGTTTATATATGCTGAGATGCTGTTGTTTATTAGATCAAAGTAGTCTGTTAGGGTGATTGGAATGGAGAACAGGAACAGGGCAGCCATTGGCTTTGTGAATAATGTGTGTGGAGATAATCTAAATGATGCGGCAGTTCAAGCCAGTTCAAAACCTTAAGGGTAATACAGTGCTTGCTGTGGTTTGTTGGTGGCAAATTTTGCAA